>NW_026250448.1:0-129277 GCF_024521635.1 Tricharina praecox
GCTGCCCGGGAGTCTGGAGGCAGTCCGCCCAGGCCTGCGGGCGGACTACACCATTCAACGACCTTGGTCTGTGGCCGATGAATGGTATTTTTGAACTTTGTATCCTTCATCTTCCGCTTTCGCTATTGGCGGTGTGGCAATAATTGCACATTGCTGATGCGGAATCGGGGTGGTGGCATTGGGTGCTCCAGACCTCCAGGAGACGTGCGCGAGATATGAAACGAATTTGATGCAAAGAATAAGAGTTGGAAAGACTGTGAAGGGAGTAAGGATGCTCAAGACCGTTGTTCAAGGCGGACATAGGAGAGTCTCGGTGTTGGTATTGAAGAATGCACGCCCCGCTGTCATAATATCACGAACTTCGTTGCACCGCGTCATGCGAGATCACTCCGATCTATTTTATCCGCTCTGGTCATAATCTCACGAACTCCCGTGTACCGCGTCAGTTCCGCGAACTGGGTCATGAACGATCACTGACTATGTCGAGATACTTCCGTTATCCGTTCTCACAGAGGTGGTGAACGGGGCCTCTATCCGAGAAATCCCCGAACATTCCTGTATATATGCCTCTCCTTCTGTCGTATCTGATACACTACACACTATCTCGCGATACCACTCTTCTCGACAGTTCTCACGGAGGTGGCAGCACGCACATGGTGCCAGCGGATCTGCTGCGCTAGTGCAAATGCAGGACTGTGGCTTGCCAGGTAACTGCGCCACATCGTATCGCGAAATCTCACTCGGTGTGGCTGCACGTTTGAAATCGCTCAAAACGGTTTCCTAATCCCCGGTTACAGTCTTCCATGCTTATAGGCGGGCCAGAATTCCATTACATCCTTCCCGGCGTTCCTCGCCGCCGCTGCCTCCGCTACGACGGCACCACCCCCAAAGTCACCGTAACACACCCATACCCCGCGGCCGCTGTCCTCCCCGGCTCCGGTCAGCATCCACCCCTTGCCTCTCCCGTCGTCCCTACCCGCGCGTCTGCTCGGATTGACACGTACCTTTCTTATTCCCCTTCCCCGAGTACCTAAACTCATACCTCTCCCCGCTCGCCAGCCTCACGCAAACATCGCCGCCATTCGCAAGCTTCAACAGCTTCTGCGGTGCGCCAGTGGTGGGACTGCAGCCATCAAAGACGTTGAAGAACGCGCGCGGATCGCCGCGCTGTGTCATGAAGATCTTGGTCGTGTTGTCGTATGCGGTGTACTAGCTTCCACAGTGATCAGCCTACTGCGTGGGATAGGAGGGAAAGAACGGAATGAGGGCAGGGGTGGAGGAACCTCGCCATTGATCACCGCGCGAATTGTCACGCCGCCGTTGAACCACCACTCCGAGTTCGTCAGCACGCCGGCGACGAGCGTGTGGTTGCTCACGGCGTCGCCGGCGGGAGAGAGGTATAGGTGGTTATCGCCGCCACCGGCTTTCCAGAAGTTGAGGCGGCGGTCGTGGAGATCTGGGTAGGAGGCGTTGTGTACTTCAATGGCGAAGGGTGTCGAGATCGTGTTTGAAACTGGGTGGGATTTGGGGATGCATTGCGCCGTGATGGTTGGGAGGGTGAGAAGGAGGGCGGTGAGGACGGGGAAGAGCATACTGGAGGTTGTGGGGATGTGGGATTGGCGGCGGTGGAGCTGTGAGGATATTCCGCACTGAAAGTGCTCGGAGGGAGGTTATATAAAGGATTGGGGTTCTAGATCGGCTGCGGTGAAAATTAGGTTTTAGGAAACGTTGCGTTTATATGCACGTTGGAGAATTTACACTCATGTTTGTATCCGCGTAGCACGAGGGCTAGAATTGTCAGGTACGAAGACTCAAGAACTGCGGTCACAAGTGGCTGTTATGGTCACACACGTACGCGATCCTCCGTTATCATTGGTAAGGTCCCAAATCGTGGTACACGCGAGGGAATACAATATGTTGAATTCCGGTTAACAGCAGTAGCTTTCATTTGTAACTTCCCGCTCATGTTAGACGATAAACCTTCCTAGCAACGGCACCCCACACATCCTTCGCCTCCTTCTCGGTGAGCTTCTTTCGTGCAACCAGCCTCCCCAGAATGCCAAATGTCGCCTGCCGCCAACAGCTCCATGCGTACTGCGGGTGAGCCCCCTCCTTGCCTCCATACCCGATGTTACAGACCGGCCAGTCACTCGCCCACATCACCCTATCGGCTCCAAAGATCTCGAAGACGGCGGTTACCCAGGGAAGAACCTGTTGTTCCAGTGTTTCCGGTTCCCACATCCCGGCGGACGTATCGAGCTCGGAAAAGACGCCCGACATCTTCACTGCCACCCGCGGGAAAGCCGCGATCCGGGTGAGATGGGCCTTCCATGCGATGAATGTGGGATGCGATGTCGCCGCCTCGCTAGGAATGGTCATGTCAGGCTTGCCCATGTGATCTATCCACACACCATATCAGCATGTTCCCTCTCCCAAAGGTGCGAAGGGAATGCGCACTCAACACGATCCAGCCGCCTTTGTCGCTCGCCCCTTCGAACACTCCCTTCAACATCCGCAGCGCTTCGTGCTTCTGCCACTCTCCGCCACGATGAAAGTCCACGCCTAGATCGAACGCCAACCCCTTCTCGAGCACCCACTTCACTCCCTGCTCCACGTTTGCCGGCAGCATCGTACCCGCGGGCTTATCCTGGAACAGGTACCTAACTCCACACACCCGTTTCCTGTCGGACTCTGCCACCATGGTCCACCACTTCTCCATCCCGTCTCTACCGAGCGTTACGGGCGCAAACGGTACAACAGCCAAGCAGCCCTCCAGTGCGGCCGCGAATCTGAGCTCGGCAAGCGGCTGGGAAAGACATTCCTCGGTCGCTTCGAGCGGAAGCGTGTACGCACGGTCGGTCTCGACGAAGATGAACCCTGCGATGGAAGTGCGGTCTGGGCTGGCAGCGGAGGTATCAGAGCCGTCTGTAAGGGCGGTATCGCATGCGACGGTGTATTCCGCGACGGAGTGCGGGGCGTTAAGCGAATTCGACGGGGTCATCCATGATAGGTGCGGCAGGTCGGACGCGGTGAAGAGGTGGATGTGCGAGTCGATTATTTCGTGGGGCATTGTGGCGGTGACGTCGTGGTGAGCGCGGACGGTGCGGGGGGCACTGGAAGCCAGCTCGCTAAGCGTATGTCGGGAGTCGGGACCCCGGGCGTGGAAAAAGAAAGTCTCTCGGCTAAGGTGACGGGTTTTGCCAATCTTGGAACAAGGCTGCAGCGGAGAAGTCAGAGCTATGGAGTAGATGTCTTGGACGGTGATCTCCGAGAATTGTTTTTGTTCTATCACCCTTTTCATCATGCAGTGAGGGGGCGCCTGGTGTCCCAACGCTGCTGTCGCGAGCAGACGAGTTTCGGTCGATGATCCCAACATTGATCCAGCGCCCCAGTGACCTATCGCCGGCACACCAAATGCCCCACCCACTTCGGCTTCAGGATTCATCTGTCGTGTGTGTCCACTATTTCCGACAGCGGATTGAGTGTTCCAACCGACGAATTCGACGACGATGAGCTTGAAGCGATAGACATCAATTGAGCCTCGGTCACTGACTGGAGAACTGCACCACCACGGGTGCTACGTCCGAGCCTCTGAAGGAGTCTCACTATCGCTTCCCCGCAAATCATCATCAATTTTATCACTCTAGGAACGCCTGTTTAGTTTTTTCAAGCGGATGTGAGCAGACGAACGAGTGAGACAAAGATGGAGATGTGATTGCTAGATACCGAACAAAGAGAGCGGACAACAGAGAGAGTATTTCAAGAGTTACATAGTAGGAAAAAACTAAGTCCCACGATATCCTTCCGTCCCATACTATCCGTCCGTCCTACGACATCCGTCCGTCCCCACTCGGTCTATTGATGCCCAAGGACATTAAACCAGATCACCGACATTTAGCAGGCGGTACGGCGACGGCGGGGAGGAGAGTGAACTCCAGGGGAGAGCTCAGGGCTTGGCCCAGGACAACGTCGACCATGACAACCGGCATTTTTCCAATCCCGCCTTCGATCCAAATATCTTCACTGCTATTCATCGGGCCCCGGCCTTGACAGCTACGCAAACCCCGAGACGACAATTCCTTTCGTGCACCATGCGGTGTACGCTAGACTCGGTATGTTGAGGGTAGTACCGAGTGGAGGTACCTTTTAGAGAAGAGGAGGGCTACGACGCGCCGCTACAGCGCAAAACCGACAACCCGAGCCTGTTCGGAGGCACACCGTAAAATATTGCGAGGCGAAGGGATTTAGCTTGTCATTTCTGTATGGATTTGGTGATGGAATATCTTTGTTGCAATGTTGTATTGTAGATATCTCTATCGGCCATAACCTTCAGGTTCCATGCTGTATGAACAATCACTCAATCAATCGATCAGTGACCTATCGCCCATCTGGTCGTGTATGTGCCACTCATCGAAGATGGATGGACTACGGACGATGCTGGGAGCTTGTCTATTTGTCGGCGGAATAGAGGTGAACGCTGGTGGACGGTGCGTGCCACCACGTGGGTTGCGATAGAGATTGTGCTCTTCAAACCATTTCGCATGCAGCCCATCTAGACTATGGCGAACCGTCGCACTCATTTCCTCCCAACTCGGGCCGGACAGCAGGATGTGACGCCGCTTCCAACCACACAAATACGTAGGATATTGCAAGACCTGACAATCATGTATCGCTCCTCACCTCCCTGCACCGGCCCCGGAAACAGTGTCCTGCTGAACACTCTTGCTCTGCCGCCGATTTTTCACTCCCCTCCTCCTCGTCGTCCAAATCTGGCAGAGCTTCCCTCCCATATCCGTCGTTCCTACAAACTCAAGGATCGCATCTCTGGACCGCTGGTCCGCGAACACGTAGTTTCGTGATTTGGCCATTGAATTATCTATCTACCCCAATCTACTTACGCCGCATTTTCAATCTCCTAGTCTTATTCGGCGTCCGCCACATGCTCCTGACCAAAGCTCCCGCACCTATTTTCTTGTTCCTCCTGGTTTTACCTTTCCCTCCGGGTCCCTCGTTCATCCATTGCGGATTTGATGCTGCTCTAGTGATCCTCCAACCATTCCCGCACCTTCCCCACGATGTCCTCCCTCAAATCGCGCCTTTTCAGGCCGATGTTGTGGACGGTACAGAACACCCTCAGCTTCTTGACGTTGAGGGTGTCGGGGTCAGGGTACGGGCGCTGGAGGAAAGACACAGCTGTTTTGCACATCTGATTAGCACTGACCGGAAACATGAACATGCCACTGAAGCTCAGCGAGATGTACCCGGCCTCGCCGTTGTTCTCCCGGTGGGTGGTGATGAGCTTACCAAGCAGGGCGTTGAGTGTGGCGGCTCGAATTGGTGGAATGGCGGCGGGAACGGGTGCGGCGGGAGCTGTTTTGCACATTTGATTAACATCGCAAGGATACATGAACTGGCCTATGAAGCTCGGGGCGGTGTACGTGGCCTCATTGTTGCTGTCCTGGTGAGTGTTGAATAGCTTACCTGGGGCGTTGGGTGCCACGGTTGGAGCGGGGGCAAGAGCAGCCAGGACGTGAGCGGCCAGAGCTGTTTTGCACATCTGATTAGCACCGAACGGATACATGACCTTACCTCTGAAGCTCCGCACGATGTACGCGGCCTCGCCGTTGTTCCGTTGGTGAGTGGTGAAGAGCTTACCTGGGACGTTGGGTGCGGCCATTGGAGCGGGGTTCGGAGCATGATCAGCCGGGACATTGTGGGCGAGTACTGCACATCTGATTAGCACTGAATGGATACATGAACTTGCCTCTGACGCTATGCACGATGTACGCGGCCTCGCAGTTGCTCGCCTGGTGGGTGGTAAAGAGCTTACCTGGGTCGTTGGGTGTGGGTGTTGGAGCCGGGGCAGGAGCATTCGGGACGGGACCGAAGAGCGGAATCCCTTCGTAGACGAGATCGGCAGGACCACCAGCTCTTGTGACGAATCTTACACATCCCGGAAGAATACGATCTGCATCTGAAGTGGGAACACCAGGTGCCGCGAGCCACGGTGCCACGATGAAGAGGTTAGTTTCTATCGAATAAAACCCCTGCGACTGATTGTTGTTCATCTTTCGAGAATATCTAAGTAGGTTGAATCAAGGCTTTGTAGAAAACAAAAGGGGTTAAACTGTAGTATGAAGTGCTGCAGGGGGAGAAGAGGTTCTCAAGGTCGACGATGGAGAAGCATAGGAAGTGTGCTAGGGCAGGAGGAGATATCGTTCTGAAAGGTGGTGATGTAGTAGGTTTCGTTCGGCTGGTGGTTGGGGGAAGGATGGTGTGTAAAGTTGGCGAGAGGGAGGAGGTTTTCTAAACGTAGATGAAGCTTGCAGTTTGACATTCATCCTTCAAAAAGTGTTGCACATGGCATTCTTTACCTGCCACACTAGTAGTACCCAGAAACTACAGAAATCGACAAGACTCTCCTCGTTCCAAACCGACATCGCAAGCATGTTGGCTGTGAGAGGTGTGAGGTATCACGAGAGAGAGTTGTAATGAAACTCTTCACCTAAAGCCTTTCTAGAGCATGGCTAACGGGATGGGGATCGTGGAAAATAGTGAATGTCAACTTCGTAACCTCTCACACGGTCATATTCATGCACTCGCTATTTTTGCCGTTGAGCGTATGGGGAAAGCTAAATCGCAGATTTTCGAGAAGCAGGAACTCCTGAATGTCACCTGAATAAATGTCTCGATGTCATATGGTAGTCTTCCTATGTAAATGGCATATGGCGGCTGGGCGGGCTATGGAAAGTTAAAACTTTCATCCGCCGGTATGCGGGAGTCACATTTGTGACGGTATGAGTGGCAACTGCAGAGCGTGCGAGACGTTGCATATAGCAGGGCTTCACACATACTACAGCGACACACAGCGATGGACGGTCTGTGTGTGATGATGGCCGGGCTGTAGATACCAAAACAAAGACGTAGATGTCTGTGCACAATATGCTGACTCCTGAGCAACTTATTCGATCCGAAACTGTGACGAATATCCTGCACGTTATTCGAACAGAATCTGTATGGTATATCCTGCACACTATTCAAAGAGGAATCGTGTCGAACATCCTGCATGCTATTCGGTCGCAAAGTTGGTCGAATATTCTACACGCTATTCGAGTAGAAAATGTGTTGTGAGCAGCCGAAACCAAGCTGGATCACGGATGCAACATTTCAGAGAAACGGATCACCGTGAGCACGATAATTTGAGAATTTGCTGTCCGAGCTGAGTGGAGATCGGTTCTAAACGATCATCGGTGATAGTGGAACCGTCATTTAATGGATGTGGATGAACTACTGAACGTCGGTCCTGGGAAGACTGGAGTACGAGGAGTTGAAATCAGAAATTGAATTTCTGGGAGGGTATCCACGTCCTTCAAAAGACCCACACCCTCCTACCCCTCGCAACCGTCTGCGATCTTTAACCCGACTCCTCCTCTTGCTACCACATCAAAAGCAGACATCGATCCACCTTGTTTCCACCAAGATATCTTCCGGAATCATACACAATTACTTACATCACCCGGTCATCTCTTTGACTACGATTCAAAACACCCTTCCTACATCCTCTTTCCCTGTATCGTCGCCTCGACCGCGCATCCAAACACCAGCACAAGCGAAGCCGCATCTCTCTCGGAAACTATCCTACCTCGACCAAGCGACCAACAATCCAAGATCCAGGGAAGAATGCCAGTCATGGATAGCGGCAGCGGTAACGGAAGTGGAACGCACGATCAGGAACACCATCCTGCTCCCGGAAACCATCAGCATCCGAGGAATCCTAACGGAGGCAACGTCACCGGAGCCGACTACGGAATGTCCACATACGCCCGACTAAGCGGTCGCCGAGTTCTCACGGGACGAGAGCGGTTGAGGCAGATGGAGCTGAACGACTACGGTTTCATTGTGCGGAGTGACGATTCCCGCCGACTCGCTGTCGAATACTGGAGGAGACAGGAAGCACGCCGTCTCGCTCGCGAGGAACACCAGAGGAGAGAGGAAGCCTACCATCTCGCTCACGTACAGATGCCGACGACAGCCGCACTAATTCATCCTAC
Organism: Tricharina praecox; assembly: GCF_024521635.1. Lineage (NCBI taxonomy): Eukaryota > Fungi > Ascomycota > Pezizomycetes > Pezizales > Pyronemataceae > Tricharina > Tricharina praecox. The sequence continues at coordinate 8,052 of NW_026250448.1, forward strand.
TGTCGAGCACGTGAGTGAAGTCGACGCGCTACGTCTAAGTATCCTGCACATGGATAGAACCGTAGCTACCCATGTAGCTCCCGGAAACCAGCTGCAAGCAAACCAGACAGCGCACCAACCGGTCAGTAAAGTACCTGTTCAATAGACCCGACTTACCACATATTAATTAATAGACGTCTCTTGCAGCCCACCAACAACGCGGCGAACGTTCGACTTTGCAAACATGGCCACGCCATCGGAGTCGAGCACTGTACGAACAGAACTTACCGACAGAGCGGGCGTCCAACCGTGACGGAACAGAGTCTGTTACGACACAAGCAAATGGTCGAACACATATTTACTGAGTGGACGGAGGACGTACGTCGTCTCGGTGTCGAGTTAACGGTCGAGGGAGCGGTAGCACTGGGTGCTATGCGTGAACGCCAGCGACAGCAGCAAGGATATGAGAGATCGTTCTACACGTTCGATGAAATCACCATCCAGACCCCGGAATATTTCTGCCTGTCTTCCCAACAAGGTCACCAGACCGAAACCGAGCAACGTACGCAAAAGAAATCACCTCCAGCCCGCAGTCGTCACTTCGTCAATCCACGCAGTCTGCAGCGTCAAGCTGAACTAGCCGACTACGGTTACCTTCTGCGCAAAGCGCACGCACGCCGTCTCGCGATGCAACACCTGGCCAATCCAGACGCCAGTCAGACAGCTTATCGGATGAGAAAAGAGCTGCGTACGCGCCATTGGGAATATATGGCCTCGCAGAAGACCAACTACGCATGCAAGACGGTTCTCTGGAGGGAGGAAACAGCATCTTGCGCTGAGCCCGCCCCTTACCTACAACCCCACTGCCTAAAGAGAACCCAAGACATCTTGCGTCGCACCTTTCCCTGGATCGAGATACCGGGGGCTAGGGATCCGTGTGTCAATTGTCTGGCGGAGATGGCCATGCGCATCAAGAATCAAGAAGAGACCTGGGTGGATGAAGTCTCGGAGCGCTTCGCGCACATGATGAGCAACGAATGGCGTTTCGAGGATATTCAGTGGTAGTCTGTCTGTCATCGGGGCCAGGAGGATCCAGTATGTACTCCTTTTGCACAGCTGTTCTGTGTTTACTGACCGCCATAGATTCCATCGCTTCAATGAACGAAATGTTTCTCGAGAGTCCAGAGATCTTCAATTTCTGTCTTCTTCCCTGATTCGCCGTCTTTTGTTCTTGTAACCTCAATGCCATTCTTTCCGTTCCTCTCTCTGTGCATTCTCCTATTCTTGCCTCATTCATTTAGGACAACTCCGTCTGGCGTGTGTGTGCATGAAAACCCGTGAAGAGTGAAGAGCACGGCCGGGATATTTAGGTAGATACGAGGTTAGAAGAGCTGCGTCACAGGAGTCCCAAATCTCACATCGAAGGAAGTAGTATGGCGTGGATGGAATGGACGTTCCAACGTAGATGGAACCATCTACAGCATGAATTCAATCCGCGCCTAGTATTTTCCACAAATCGAACCTTGGTAGGCTTTAACGTAAATTTCCAGCAGCCACAGAAGCCTAAGCCTCCCGATCAACAGAAACCGATCCTTTTTGATATCATGCAAATAACTATAACTGTCTTCCGTGAGTGTGGTCTGACAACCCGAGATGTGCGACAAGATGTAATATGATAGGATTAGATGAGGGATAGATTAGATTACTCCTAGGCACAGGTAATCACTCGACTATGAAGTAATTTGCCAAATCTGTTTATGTACGGGTGGCACACTCCGGCAGGGTACTGTTCTGCGGCCGGTGCAAGTAGGTAGGAAAGAAATATATGTGGTGATATTCTCTTGGTGCGATTTCCTTTTTTATTTGTTTGGCAGGCAGGCAGCGGCGCTACATCGTGCTGTCTGGTAACGGGGTCTCAACCCCCGGCCGGCCAGAGTGGGCAGGAAAGGAGTGCGACGGTTCGCCATAGTCTAGATTCTTAGGTTGCATGCGAAATAAAAAGGAAGATCTCTCTCTCTCTCTCTCTCTCTCTTACGGTTGGCGCACATATTATTCCCTGAACGGGAGGGAAAACAATTAAAATACAATTATCTTTCATATCGGAGGCCAAGGTTCGAGATAACCACAGAAAACATATTGCCAAACATGGCGACAGCATTCTTTCCTAGCAAGTGAGATACGACAGTATTCAGCGAGTGATGCAAACTGTAAACTTTTGAGATGTCCGTCGGAAGGCGCAAGAGCCCGAAGGCTCTGTAGTGTATGTACGGTCTGTTGTATATGTCACCGACGGGCCTTGACGGGCCGTGCGGGTATTAGAAACCAAACGTCGTGGATATTTCATACGTAAGATTAGTGTTTCTTGGCCTGGACGAGCATTTGTATGAAATGCGTTTCTAGCCCGATGAGAAGAATGAGAATTGATACAATATAGTCAGTCTATCTATTCGTCCCTGGTCCTAATCAGCAATCGCAGACATTCTAGACCATCGAAAAAGTCACATCGCTGCACGGAACTACCAAATATCAACATTCGACCCTAAACCATCGGATTTGTATTCTCTTTCAGATTTCTATCAGTCCCGCATCTTCTTTGGACGGCTGATGCACACACTAGAAGTTGAGGTAGACTAGCGCCCCTATAACGGCAACGCCAGAAGTAGCAAGCACAATCCAGAAAAGGGCGAGGTAATGGCGGCACATGAGCTTGGTTGCGACACGCTGAATTCAATCGTCAGTTCAGTTCAGAGTGGTGGCGGAGACAGGGAAGAGTAGCATACGGCCGAGATGATGCGGCGAGGAGGAAAAGCCGCAGTCTTGGAGTCGTAGCAGAGAGCAGCGGAAGCTCCGTTGGAGTCGTTGCAACGCAAAACTCCAGTACGGTTTGGAGTACCACCCGGAAGAAACGTGTCTCTGACTAACGGTTGGTGTTAGCATTGCGTTCCGGCAGGATATGTGTGTATGGATGGAGCGGAAGCTGTCAGGTATGCTTACTCATCAATTTTAACTCGGGAATTTCGGCAGAGCCATTCTGGGAGTAGACGGGGTGGCTGCGGGGGACCACGGAGGAGCCCTCGGGAGATGGATCCTCGACTAGCGTCTTGCAGTTAGTTTCGGTTTTTAAGAACGCCGCACACTGACGACTTCAGCCTGGGACGCAGCATAGCGAGGCTGATTACTAAGGATCGTAACGTCATAAATCGGATTGTGCAAAGGGTCAAACAGGGTGGCGGAGAGCCGGGAGGCAGGCGTCATGGTGGGGTTGTTGGGTGTTGGTGTAGAGGAAACTGAGGCTGGGAACTGGGTGGGTGAAGAGATGAAATATTGTTAAAGCTTGGCATCTACGCTTGTGATTAACCCTCTTACAGAAATTTGCTCTTGTTTCTGTATTCTTTCAAACCGCTAGTTCCCTAGGTTAGTTACAACCCGCGCCGTCCACGTGATATGGTCTGTCGCTTCATCACTCGGTCAACGCTGCGCAGGTCATTTGCTCATAAGCAATTTGTTGAATGAAGATAGATGATCGATTGTACTAACAATATTACAAGCAGAAGAGACATCTATATATACAAACTATCCAGATGTCCTGCCGGCACCGAGAGTCCTCCGGCGCCGGTAGTCTGCCGACCTGCTGGTGGTCTTCCCGCCAGCCGGCGGTCTTCCGACTCGCCTGTGGTCTTCTCTGAGCGCCTAGAATCTAACCATATTCCTTTATATCACCATATTTCTCACATCTTTGTAGCCCTATTTCCTTGTTAGGGTCTCTAGTTCGTTATGATTCTTTGGAGGAGCTGAGTGACCAGCAACAGAAAACCCACATCGAGCTCACAACAGTGGTCGTAGGCAGCAGCAGGCCTGGGAATAGTCCGTTCTGACGGAAGACTATTGGGGCCCGGCGACGCCGTCCCGTCTGGGCCGAGGATTTGGCCGAACGATTGGGGCTCCGTCCCAGGTCCAAAAAGCGCGGGGCCCGGAAACCTTTAGTGTGGAAACGGTTGGCGACTAAGTGTATGGTGCCGGCTATATATCCGGAAAATTTTGCCTAGTGAAAACGTAAGAAATTGCCGCACAGTCCGATCACCTCGTATATCTAGTCACTTCGGCAGAAGGCCGGTCACTTGGTCTGGTGGCCGGTCCATTTATAGAATACTAGTTTTACCCGGCAGGCTAGAACTCATGTGTATGTGCCAGGGCAGTCAACCGTCCGTCCCGTCCGTCTTTGAGGTTGCCCCGTCCGGGACGGAATCAGTCGGGACGAGGAGACCAAGGACTACAGTCTTCCGGGCTGGAGAAATGAGGACGGATACCCTACAGGGCCCGGAATTGACTGGGACACTGGGATAATGCAAGCGGCGTGGCGCCACGCAGCGGCACCGGTGTGCGGATTTGTGGCTGTGCAGCTGTATTTCACAGAGTCTCTCACGATATTAAACCTTCACACCGTCCCCATTCCTACTTTCAGCACGTGTCTCTCCCCTGAGCCTGTTTGACGACTCTGAAAATTCTGTTGGTAGCCCCCACCCCCCCTCCCGTTATTCGACTTCTTCTTCCTTTCCCATCATCAATCTTCTCGTACCGACCTCACCATCAATATTTCGACACACCGATAATACGACACCACCAAACCAAAACAAAGAAACAAGAGACTTAAAAACGGTAGCGGCGAGCTCCAGTCTCGGATATTAATCGGTAACGAAGTAATATGTTGTGCTATCCACCGGCAGTTGCGGGTTATTATTATTTCAGAAACGCATTGGCGAAGCGCAGGCTCTAGTTTCAACTGAGTAGGAACTTGGAAGCATGTGTAGGGTATGACCTCCTCTCGATTCTCCATTGCAATTATCGTTTTTCAGCAAAACATTATGGCTCCAAGTGCATTTTGACCTGATAACTTAAAGATACTTGACGCTTTGGGTAAACGATGTGAATGTCAGTCTGCAATGGCCCCCAACGGCACTACATCAGTCGGTAGATGATCAAAGGGAGAGACGAAGAACAAGAAGCCGGCGACCAAGACGGAGACGACTAAGACGCAGTCGATTTCGTTGGACTCGCCAACGTTGATGCTCCCTACCAAACAGATTCGCTTCCTCCCGCCAACAGGAGTCCTCCTTCATTTCATCCTTTCGCAGGCAGTGCCTACACCGCTCCGTCCCAAGGACATTGCTTTCACCGCTCTCTGTGAGAACTCTAGGACACCAATTGTTTCTGCAACGACACGAAATGGCCACTCCCGAGGTTGGTACTAAGCAAGAGAATATTGGCGGCGGCGACGAGTGGAAGCCATTAGCCTTGACGAAGATCATGGCCGTGGTAAAAAGAAAATACTCTTTGTCAGGCTTAGACATTCCTAAGGCTTGAAGTCTCTAGGTCCTGAAGGCTCGCGGTTGCATAGGTTTGCAATACGCGGCAACCGACGAGTTCCTATGCTCGGCGGCACCCAGGGAACAGCAATTGAAACCAATTTCTATACAAAAGTAAATTGGATTTTGGATCACATGAGCATGATGCGATTTCCTATCCATGGCAAGAAGCTTCAGGATTGACGTTTATATTGCCGACACGGGCATGTAAACGTTGCGGGGGAGAGCGATGACAGTCCGATCACAGGCGCAGTCAGTGAGATCTACGTGGCCAGAGGAGATGGAGGACCACCAGGCGTACGAGGAGCACAAGGATAGAAACGACGCTCATATCGGTGGTATTGTGAGGGATGGTACAGGTATGTGGCCAGGGATTCCATTGTCCAAAGCCTCTAAAGCCCAAAGGGGTTCGACCGACTAAACCATGACGAGCGCGGTAAGACGTACACCACACTCTGGACGTTGCATTATTACATATCACAATGGTCAAGGCAAGGAACAATCGGCCAAACGAAGAAATACGTCAAGCCCCATCTCAAGAAGACTACTGGTTCCCTTACTTCATGCAATTTCGTCAAGATTTAGTGATGTTCTAGTAACGCTACCCCCGCAGAAATACGCGCATATCTAGCCCAGTAACCTCGATCCAACGCCTACCCTCGTAGAGGTAGGAACAAACACCGCAATGGCTAGTCTTTGTGCCCGAAGACGAGGATGGTCACGACAATGGCAGTGACGATGACCAGGAAAATCACCAACGCCATCACGTGGACCATGTGGCGAATGAAGAATCCGGGGCGGGGCTTTGCTCGTCAGCATGAACCCAGAGGAGACGGAAGATGATGGGAACCTACTACTCGACATCCAGGAATGCCATCTGGCTGACCATCCATGTAGCAGGCTTGATTCACATAATGGTAATCGATCTGTCGTTCAGTCAAACGGTTAGTTCGTAGATACAGCCGGCACTGGAAGTGGAATGGAGCATACGACAGAGAATGAATTAGGGTAACGCCTCTGGTTCGACGACCTGTAGCCTCCACCGGCCTCGATGTCGCGCACAGACATGCCACGGAAATAGCGCGGCTCTTTCTTGATAATCGCCATCGCCGAGGCTTATGGGTGAAGCATGCCAGTTTGCATGTAATTAGCTTGTGCCGACGCTGTGTCGATGGGGGCAAGGATCAGGTATGCATACACAAGTGGGCTTTGATGATGACGCAAAAAATCGCCATTGATGCGGATATGAGTGGTGGTTATGATGTTATGGTTTATTCTGAAGAGGGTGAGGGTGATATTTTAAGGAAAGGAGAGAGAACGCTGTCGGCAGAAAGTGGAGAGGAAGGCAACAGTTGGGGGTGCTTTAAAACCGCCACTGGTATGAAGCTGTCCCCAAAGCCCTAATCTTAGATGCAAGTTTCAACATCACCCACTTATCGTGAGGTCATTTTCTACAGCGCGTGTGCGCATGCTACTCTACGTAGCTCGGTAACTGAAGGTAGTTAAGCGCCATTCGTTACACGGGATCTCCGCCATGAAGCGCGACTCGATGCAAGTTCACCGAAAAACGTGTATGGCAGCCACAATACCAAGACAACAAGATCAACCCCGCTGTTAATAGTCATGTATTTATGCAAAATTCGAGGTCTACTAAATTCATACAACGTGGAAGAAGGCGGTGGCAGAATGACACTAGCGGTTGGATTGAACCTTCGAGAAATCATACATGTGAATGCGGAATTCACGACTTCACCTCCCAGGAACGGTGCTGTAAAGTGATGGCATCACGAAGCTAGAGGAATCAGTGGAACCAACCTCACATCTACTCCTACTCTATCGCCTATTCACAATTGCGAGGACACATAAGGATGTTCTGTGCAGTATTCACTGTAAGGACGATGTAAGATGAAACAAGATTCGGATTCAAACGCCCGATTCTTCACACCATCCGATCCGACTCCACTATCCTTTCACGGTAAAGTGAACAATGACCGAACCCACCCCAAACATCATAACGAGGCAGAAGATCGTGGTCGCGATACACGGGAGTCTCGAATGCAAGGTCTGCTTGTTGCGAAAGCGGGGGCCCTTGGTGCGTACGTTAGAGGTGATCTAGCGCTGGAAAGGATGACGAGGCCGCGAGAAAATACTACAGCGTTGACGGAACCCATCTCAATGTCATTGTGGTGACGGCTGGAGATGTCTGCACCGAAGAAGAATCGGCGAATAACCGCAACTAGGATGGATGGTCAGCTTTACTTCTTGACCACGGTGGCAATATTTTTCTAAGGATAGCTATTCAAGCTTACCAACTTGAGACTTGACGTTCTCTTTCTGGGTGAAGCTGGTCTGAGTTGCCGCCGAAAGGGTCGTCATGTTGTGGATTCGTCTGGTGGTTTGGTAACTGAGGAGGGAGAAGTCGGAGAGTGCCAGTTGCCCGCGGGAGGCTGGAGGTGGTTTATTGGCGGCGGAGCAGCAGGGTCGTCGGTAGTACAGAAGGGAGGAAAAGAAGGCAGTTAAATTGACACATTTCTCGCCTACGTTCATGTGCAGTGGTCGTAATCATTAGAACTGGCTCGCCCAAGACTCATGCCGGATCACTCGTCTTGCTAGTCATGACTTATCGCTCTTATTCCTGGAATTTGCCTCCCCTTCTTCTCCCCTCAAGTTCGTTTACCTTCTTTCGAGCTTGACAATATCCCATGTCCGTACTTCAGTTTCAAGAATTGAGAAAGCATTTTCAGGTTCCACCTCTAGCTTGCAGGACAACCAGTTTTCCCCTCAGTTCCTCGCCAGACCGATTTCAACTGCCACTCTTTGGGTTTATTCGAACGTCTTAGCTCGTGTGTCCAATCGGCGAGCAGATATATCACACGCGACTCGATCGCCAAATATAAATCCTGAGATCCCAAACACCGTGTATCAACTGAGGATGAAGACAAGGATCAATCACGAGTGGTAGTATGTTAGTACAGGATGGTCCTGTTGGGCTCCTGTCTGATGTCTTGTCTCCGAGGCACGGTGCAGAGGCGTCTATCCGTCTTGATTGACGGCCGAGACGTCGGCTCCCCAGTCGATAAGCAGTCGGATTACTGTCTCGTATTCCGCATATAAAGCCAAGTGTAGAGGCGTCCGTCTCATCCATGGATCCCGAGTAATGGAGGGGACTGCAGTCCAATGCCAAGAAATGAAAAAAATATTTTTCTTCTAGAAATCGCGAGATTACGCCAAACTAAAGCAAGAAAAAACTCTTCCCTATGACGTGACATTCTAGTGTGGAATCTTTCCATCACGTGACGTTTTCCATTCGCTTTCTATTCCGTCTTAGTTGGCCGTGATTTTGCGATTACTGAACGAAAACATTTTTCTCCATCTCTTGGCATTGGACTGTAGTCGACTGTAGTCTACTGCAGTCCGTCCTGACCTCAAAACCTTTTGGATTAGTCCGTCCAAACACAGCTCCCGGACGGACTGCCGAGATACAGTCCAGTCCGGTCCGAGGCCCAGGACGGACGGACTGGACTATGTAGAACACTGCTGCTTCGTTCCCTCGGTACGAGGCTATGTGCAGAGGCATCTGTCCCCATTTATCGACGATCGAAATGTCGGCTCCCCGGTCGATGAGCATTCCGGCAACGTCGAGGTCCCCGAAAAAAGAATGGCTGATGAAGTAGTTGATCTATGCGGGCCGTCTTTGGTAAGTCGGAATCGAATATGGCGACCAACTTCTGCGCTAACCCATACACGCAGATGGTGAAAAGTACATCGCAACTAGTTTTCTGCAGAGCTCTCGATCGCTGCTAGGAAATGTCTCTTGGGTAGTTGACGTGGATACACAAAACGTGATAGCGGTGCCATCGCTGATGGCTATTCCCCGATTCGAATATATCCCAGAGAAGTGTAAAGATATGACTGCTGCTGCTTGCATCGTGACAACGAGCGATATGCCACGGCTAGAAGACTGCCGAGTATAACAACAGGTGTCGGTCGTCATACTGCGCTTCCTTGGTGATTTGTGTCATAGTCGTCCCAAGAGCTGGATTTGCAGAGTAATGAAAGGCAGACTTTCGAGATTTCCGCATGAGAATCAACCGTGGGCAGTTGGGTCTCCAAGTACTCATCCACGGAAAGATGTGCAAACCAGAAAACATTCAGACCTTCGTCCCGAACGACCAGGCTCTGGCAAACCTTCAATAAGGCATTCGCCTGCACCGCGGCATGCGAGAATTCTCCCGAGTCGTCAATCTCGACCGTGATTGCATCAAGCAAGGTCTCAGATCGAACTGGTTCGTATGAATATTGAATCCATCAGAATTCGTTCAGTGCTAGTCGAGCAGCGCTGCCTTTCTGGGACAGAATGCGCTTGTATATTTCTCCGTAGGCCTCCGTCAAGGTGGTAGGAAGGGACGTCAGACTACGCCTTACATCCCTTGGTGTGACCATGTCGCAGAAAAACTCGGTGATGTCAAGCGCGGCAAGCTGAAATCTGTCGACGAATCAGTAACAGTCATCAGTATCTGGAGTCGTCGTGGCCCGCTTACATTCCCTTTGATCGTTTACAAAAGACCTCGCGTATTTCAGCTTTGCGCTCACTGTCAACTTTGCCATCAAGCAGTAGCCTGTCGTCGATAATGCTTTGAACTTTCGATTCGACGAACCGCTTGATGTCGGTGACGTTGTCGTCAGGTTGCAAGTCAATTCTGGGAAACATCTCAAACTGCCGGACGATGTCGGTGTCCATTCCAGTCGTCGCAAAGATCTTGACTAAGTTCTTTGATCGCTCTACGACGTGCTTCAGCGACGTCAACAACTGCAACGGGATTCCGTATTCGACTTCGTCCAAAGCATCAATGCAGATCGTGGCCTGGGGATGGATATCAGTGAGTTGAACAAGGAGCTCCAGGCTTTCCATAAAGCTCAGTCGCGAAGACGTTTGTCCTTGCTGTTCTCGCTTATGGTAGATATCGACGATCGGCGTCGAAAGTTGGTTTTTTTCCGTCGGAACAAACTGATGGATAAGCGTGTTCAGGATACTCTCGGGTTGTCGGCAATTTTCTTCGGCTCGATGGCAGTGAAAGTACCCTAATTTCTCTGACGTCGAACCCTGCAAAGAGTCGATGACTGTTGGTGCAAGGTATGTTTTGCCGGCTCCAGCTAGACGGATTGATAAGACGAGAGTACTTCCTGATGAAGAGGCACACGGAAACTTACGAATCGCCCCGTAGAAGCAACAACATCGAAACATCCGATGATCTCCAATCACAGTACTCCTCCCTTTAAAAGAGCCACTCGCCAGTACCTTTATGGCGCCCTTCGCTGATACGCTTATGGTGACTTAGGTATGGAATCGTGGATATCCATTCAAGTATATCAGAACTCCCGGACCCTAGTAAAGTGTATCAGCATCGGTAGCACATACCCGGAAAGCAAACGTGGGCCCCTCCGGCCGCCTTGTCCCAGCTTGATTATCATTCCGCCTTGCCCTTTCTCGCAGTTCACTAGCCTGTATTCAAGCTGGGAAGTATTGCCAGTATTCGTACATACCATCATGATTTCCCCTCGCGGCGCTTTGCAAACGTGCTTCGACGATACCCGGAGCGTTCCGGACACACTTCGATAGTCTGTCGCGTACTGTGGTGTATCAATGATCGCAGCCGTCGCTGAATTTGACCATGTTCGAGTGGTCGACATCGATCCCGAGCTGCATGTGGATGGCATTGGCAGGGAAACAGAAGGTTGCGCACTCCTGCGTAACGACCCGCATCATCGCGCCACCTTTTGTCCAGCGTCCGGTGAGGCTGCTAACAACCACGCCTTGAGTGGCTCTGCGTTCATAGCACGACGTGATCTGACAGCGCTTGAGCTTGACGCACTGGAAGAAAACTCGATAGTCCCGCAGTAGGATGTCCGAGCCTTGTCGTACGTCGATAATGAAGTACTCGTTCTTCTGGTTCTTCACGAAGGTCCTCTAATTGTCGATGGGGAGTCCTCAGCAGGGGACTCCGAATAAAAAGAGAGCAGCACACGAATCCAGGATGGCTAGACCATTGTCATACTTTTTGTTTCATTGAGATGCATCCACGAGTGCCTGTAGAGTGTAAGGATCAATGACGCGCAAGTTGCAACAGAGGCGAGATGCTGCCTAACTACGTGTTTGATGACCAGACCGCCGAGACTATGGCCTATGAAGATGACCGAACGGCGCCGCTCCTGTGTAGATCTATTAGCGGTAGCTCGCAGCAAATCGCATACATCTTGCGCCCACATTTTCTGCATTACGTTCGCCGGCCAGACTGTTGAGAAGTGTTCTCGCATGGTGTTGAATGGAAGGTGTATTCGTGCCCTCCATCAGAGCTGAGTTGTAAAAGGGAGAACTCTCACTTGATAGCCTTGGGCATCAAGATCGGGCGGCAGAAAGTCCCGTAACCACATGTGAGGTTGTGTACGAGATTTCCAGGATCCATATGCGTGGCCAGCGGGGCTGGTTACGGCGACAATGCTAGACGCTCAATCAGCATCTCAGAATCGGGATTCGGCACGCGCAAGGCGGGAGCATTACTTCATCGTCGACTCTGATGCGCTGTACAGCGGCGTCCTACCGAGAAAGTCGCAGTCGACGACCAGGGCAGTTTCCTGATAGTACGGGTAGATTTTTTTGCCGGGGTTGCAGCTTGAAAGAGCTGCCGGCTCCCCCTTCGTGAGAGTAACAGTCGCCACCGCATAGTTACTTGGCTGGACCATCGATAGGAGGAAGCCATCGTATCCGAGCGGTCCGAGCAGGTAAGTCTTGAAATCATCCTTCGTGACAGCCAGCGGGATGGCGGAAACCGGAGTGTTCTAACCTGACTCTGTTGGGCTGGCGACGGTGTTGGCGATTGTTCGGGCCGTGTTGCCGGTAGGCGCCTCTCTGCCGGCGTTGGTTTCTGGGTGTGGTGGTCTGAGGGCGTGCGTTTCGACATTGAATGATGGAGTAAACCTTCCCTTCAGCAAACGATGAAGATCCGGGGAAGAAAGGAACGCTGAGACTCCGCGACCCTTTTTCTAGACACACTTCTTAGGCGACTCAGTGGCCATTATATTCCTTCCTCGGGTACTAAGGCCCGCGGTGCAAAGCTCGTTCGGGATTCGCCAAGTTGGCCAGGGAATGTGAGTTACGGCAATTTCTTGCAGTGTTGCCACGTCCGTCTATTCCAGCCTCCATCACGAGCAAGCTTAGCAGCGTGTAAGATGGGTACCGGTTCTATATATGGATAGTATTTATTACGGGAAGCCTGCCTTGAAGATTTGCCTTGCAGGGCGATCAAACTGCTACCGGTATGTACGGTATTCGCCGAAAGCCCGGACAGAACCCAACCAAGTCTGCAGATTTGTCCATTACTGAGGACGATGCGGTTTATCTGCCGGCCCCTGTGCGGGCGCGGTCGTGCTGGCTGAGCAATGATGGAACACAAACAGGGCGATCAACCGTCCGTACGTCCCCGGCAGGCTCTCCAGAGGTATGATCCGTCCCGTCCGGGGGATAAAATGCCCGGATACCGGACAGGTACCTATAGGTACCTGATAGCATTAGCGTGCTGTGCTGACTACGGTACTGGTTTACGGAGTAGTCGCGCGGTGGCTATACCTAGTAGCGGTAACGGAACAGAATTCTCAGCATTCAGCAGTATTTTTAGAGTCGTCAAACAATTTGATTGGGCTCAGACTAGTAGACAGTGCTAAAAGTAGGAACGAGGATTGGGTGAAAGTTCTGTGCGGTGAGAGACACTGTGATCTGCAGCCGCACAGACACACGTCCGAACACTGGCGTCGCTGTGTGGCGCCGTGCCACCAGCAGTGTCCTACCTAGTGTCCCAGTCCATTCCGGGCCCTATGGTATCCGTCCACAATTCACCAGCCCGGAAGAATATAGTCCTTGTTCTCCTCGGCCCGACTAATTCCGTCCCGTCTCGGGCAACCTCAAAGACGGACGGAATGGACGGTTGACTGCCCTGAACACAAAAAGTAAATAAAAGAAGATGATTCATCTGATGGATTTTATTACCGGGCTTTTGTCTATTTTGTATATCCCAGTCGCAATCAACAGCGATTGCCCGACTCCGCCCATGTTCCGCCTTCACCGATATGCTTGCCTAAGGAACCGAATATTGAACGCTCGATGTCGCAGACTCGCAGTAATCACTTGGTATGAATGTGCGTACGGACCTTCCAAAAAACCAGCCCTCGAAGCCTCGCGCGCGGTGCAAAAGATCCACACAAGCCTTGATCTCCGCCTTGATCTCTTTTTTCGAACCGCCGCCCTCAGATGCACCCAAACCCCAGCGGTTGGCCAACATCCTTAGCCCTCCACCGTGAGACGGCCCGCATATACGTGACCGCAATCTCCACGATCGCCGCTTGCTTCCCCCTCACCTTTGGCATGCAGAACCCCCAGCAGCGATCCGCGCCCCATCCGCCTTACTCACAGCTGTCGACAAGGTTTTCTCCGTCGACGCATTACCGTTTGAGCTGGGCGGTGGCAACATGTGAGCGGAGTGCCCTTTCTTCCGGGATTTACGCCATCGGGATCACGTAGATAGTAGACCGACCATCTGCCGGCGTGCACGAGCTGCGTTTCAAATGTTCCGGTCGGGGAAAGGAAGTATCGTTCCCGTAGAGGGACTGCTTGAACCCGATCGTGGTGGCGCCCTGGCGTTCCGAACACATCGAGGAAGTAGGGTTCGTAGATCGTACCACGGTACGGTAGTGATGCGCCTTCGAAGGCGCATAGTTGCCAGAAACAGCTGCAACGATCGGATACCCGCATACAGCGGCGCGACGATGCAGTTCAGGCGGTCGAGCTCGGCAGGCGCCTAGGTAGGTGCGGCAGTGGTATCGAGCGTGGGTGTCGAGACGTGACGCGGCGTCACGGCTCGAGTAAAGTGTCGCGATCGCAAACGTCCGACAGAAGCCTTCAGGGATTTCACTGTACTAGCTGGACGCGAGCTTGCGGATTTGGCCCGCGTCGGCCACATTGACTTTGCAGGTTCGTCATCATCTCGGCGACGGTGGGCTCGGAAGGGAACGATCGTGCGACGTCAGTTGCAGCTTCGTTTCGGCGGTGTAGACGGCATCAATGCCAAGGTAGGACTAGATGAACGTGACCTGGTTGCGAATAGATGGACGGCGCGATGACGGAGTTCGTGTAAGCCACGCATCGCTGCGCATACGACGGGCCGGGAGGTAGGACGCTCGGTCGCGGTGATGGCGGGCTGAATCGCGAGAAAGGTGAGGAATAGCGGGGCGCAAAACTCATCGCGTCCGTGAGCAGCATCCTAGCCATGCATATCTCACGTGGAGATTATCGTACGCGTCTCATCTCATCTTATCAACAGCCGAGATGGATCACCAAACATCACCCACACAATGCCTAAGAATCCCGACTATCGTTTGCCGATTCGGAATATTCTGCAACGGCTGGATAGAGGGGCGGCGGACAGGCGGATATCTTTTTTAGTCTGTCTTTATAGTACGTTCGTCATCACCAGAAAACATGACCATGAAGGGATCAGGAATGATATTTGCGGTCGTGAAGATTATGCAGGTTGCAGACAGTGAGAGGGACGGCGACCAACGAGGCTATGTGGCATTCTGTCCAGCCTGTCTCTATAAATAAGATGTTGCCAGTCATTTTCTATCTCGGTTAAAAGAGAATCCTTCCTATTCATTTTCCATCGAGGGTAAAGTGTGACGAATTGACCATTGGCTTTGTACCGTGGTAGATCATTGTACCTACTGTTTTCGTTGTAATTGTCCGTTGACACAGTTCCCATCTCTCACCGTTACTTGCTGTGGAAGCAAATCCGCCCGACTAACACGATCTCAAGGATCGTGTAGTCTACCAGATCGTTGCGTGGATATTCGCACAGCCACCATGCTATTACCACCCAACCTGTCCGAATACCCACGTCATCATTTAGGAGTGCTACTACATCCGGTGACTGATGTTGCATATTACCGCGGGCCGAACCTCCCCCCGAACGCACGAACACCTTCGGACTTTCCGCTGGTCAGCGGCCAGCCCTGGGGCTTGCCTCAATATACACATTCCCAAACCAGCTCCACCACACGGCATCGCTACTACTCATCTCGATTCTCTACTCTACATTCCCGGCATCCACCCCTGCCAGCAATCAACCACATATAGATGTGAATCGTACTCGCCATAACGGTCTACATCGCCCCATGACCCCGCTGCTCGCTCACGATTATCCCTCCGCTGTGTCCCGTTCGCCGGTGGTGTCGCTATTCAAGTTTCAACAGCCGCCGCTTCCACAGCGGCTCCGGCGTCTGGAATCTGCTGCAACCGTCACTGCTGTCACAATCATATGTCCTTTCCACCACCTCGATTCCTCTTTTGCGAACGGTTCTTAATCTTTCGCCAACACCTCTCGCGGCCGGAGGTGCGATCGAGAGGAGAGTACATACAGACGAAAGAAAAGATATAGAGGTTGATCGTCTATTCGGTATGTGATGAGAGAGAGAGAAGAAGAAGAAGAAGAAGAAGAAACCTCGGCCTGGAAAGCAAAGAATTACGTCGTCCTCAAGGCAAGCAAAACCGGCTGGCCGTTGATACGCGCTGGACACGTGGCGCCGTCACCCCGTACACCAGCCCCGGTGGATATTCTGGCTGCCTGGGGCGGGGGCGAGACCATGGTGAGCTCGTCGTCGTCGTCTTGCCTGTCTTCATTAACATCGGCAGTTGATGGTGGTGGTGGTGGTGGTGGTGGCGGTTGGTGAGGGGAAGACATAATCTCATTATCGTCGGCCACCTTGGTAACCGTGGTGGCAGCCTGGTGGTTCTTGTAGTCGTCGTCATCGCTATCACAACGCAACTCCTGCGACTCCAGGGCGTCACAGGAAACCTCCTCGTCGTCGTCATTGTCAATTTCAGCTCGGCGAGATTCGACTGTGCGGCGGTTGGATGTGTTGTTGAGCATGGCACGGAGGCCGGCGAAGTAACTTGTCGGAGACATTCTTCTGAGTTGGGAGGTTTCGTCAGCGGGTTGTTCGTTTGCTAAGTTCGGGTTGGGGAATGGGTAACGTACTCTTGTGGTGGATGTGCTTACTTACTATATGATGTTGAAAAACATGAGCAGAGATGAATTTCGATGGTGGTGACGAAGGATTGACCGCTAATTTCGGTCGTGTAAATACGATTTCTAGAGGGTAACTGGTGATCGTCTGTAGAGGAACGGAAGGGGTAGTGGTAAGGCGGTAGTGAAGAAGAAGAGCGAAGAGTCGGCTGCGAAAGTGTCGACAGGATGAGCAGAGAGTATCTCAGATTCTCAGGTTCGTGAAGTGTAAGAGGTGAGGTGGTAAGGTGGAAGTCAAGAAGAAGAGGTAAGAGTCGGTTCCGATTGTGTCGACAGGAAGAGCAGAGAGTATCTTAGGTTCGTGTGAAGTGTAAGAGAAGTAAAGGTTGTGAAGGGAAACAAACTGTAGTGGGGGAGCGCTCTGACACTAGCGCGGAAGCTGCGAAAAGTAGGCTCAATCGCTGGCGCAGTGTAGTGTGTTGATATCACGAGTGATCTGAAGATACCAATGGCTGCGCTACCTCGTATATCCAGTCACTTTGGCAGGGAGCCGGTCGCTTGGTCTGGTGGCCGGTCCATTTATGAAATACCAGTTCTGCCTGGCAGGCTTGCACACATATCATCGCCCTTACTGCGATAGCAGAAGCTACAGATGCCTCTTCCGAACTTTCAAGTATTGATTGACAGAACTGAGAACCGTCCACGAGTCGCCGCTGTTCTACCGGCACCCACAACAAGCCGCCGCAGCTCCAAGGTGCTCAAGAAGCATCCAGCCAGAACCGCTTTTCTCCGAGTTCAGGAACTTTACAGTACATACTTCGTGTTCCCGCCTAGAGGCCATGTATAACAAGCGATATCCGCCTCATCGACATGCCCCCATTGCCTCTCTTTGCACTCTTTGCGCCTAGCGGCGCAGATGGAAACCGTGGAAGCTCACTACTTCACTGTTCATCACTCGAGTGACGTTCCCGGTCTGCATGCAGGGTGGTTACCATATTTCACGAGCGGCGGCGCCGAAACGTTCAGCCTGGAGAGCCGGGTATCGTAAGGCCAGTACTGAGGGTATATACGGTTCAGAAACAGAAGAGACAGCGAGGAAAGATACCGACACCGAGTAGCACTCGCTGCCCTCCGCGGCTCCCGGCGCGTGCTGAGTGATGAGTGATTCCCACATTTGATCCGCGGTTTCAACCATGCACAACCCGCCCAGTGCTAGCATTGCACCTCGTTTAGATCCTGAGAGTAAGTGCCGGCTGCGACTCGCGAATGGCACATTTCGAACTCGCATCTCGACCTAGAATGGCGAGTGAGCGGTTATGATCAGTCATGTTGCATGTTGCACATCCGAGCTGATACCTACCGCCGTATGTACACGATACACATGGACTCGAATGCTCAGCAGCAGGTAGAGAGACATTATCCACTGTCGCTGATCGGCTTTCCCCCTCCCACATAGGCAGCCGACAGGTATGATATTTGATATCTGATAATAGCCATGCACTTACTATGCACAGAGCTGAGCGGGTCAGCCGCATCTGCATACACAGCGCCCGCCCGATCCGTAATACCGACGACAGCATTATTGCTTCCGTACTTATCTGAACCTTTCTTTCGAGAACCAAAGTACCCCGTATAGACCCCACGTCCCGTGTAACGCCACCATGGCCTCATTCCATAATCTTCCATTCGCCAAAGCCTGGCGGAACGAGTGATTCTCCATGCAGTATGTACAGCACGTCGATCCCACTCCAACTCCCACTGCCGACACCAATGCCGATCCCACCATGCCGAATACCAAGACGCGCTCCCCGGAAATGCATTCCGCCTTATTCGAATTCGAGTGTTCACCCCGCACCCAGCAGCCCGCCCTACCCCGCTACAATTGTCCCCTCCCCAGTTGCCAGATTATTTCGCATGCTCAGCCTTAAACCTCTTCGCCTCGCCCTGTCCCTGGTCCTGTCGGCCCATCCCCGTGTTAGCCCTTTCCTCCCAGCCGTCCCTCCAGCCGTCCCCCCAGTCCACTCCCTCCCCCCTCCCACCTCCCCCCAAATGCCCCCCCAGCCCCATCCCCCCCAGCAGTTTACTCTCTAAGGTGAAAAGAATGAAAGGGAAAGGGGACTAACAAGCATCCAAGTAAACCCGTACGCGCCCGCGCCCGAGGCCATCGCGATCCCGATGAGTGCCCAGGACTGTGGTTGTCTGAGTGAGCGGGTGAGGGCTGCGCGGAAGGGCATCTTTTTCTTTTCTTTGTGGAGTTGTGGAGTGAGATATAGGGAGGAGGATATGGTGGTGAGGAGTGCTCGAAGAGATCAGGCGGAGGAGGTGGATGGCCACGGCGTTATATACAGGTGGATGCGGAAAAGGAGAAGGTGGTGGTGGTGTGGACAGCATCGACGATCTGCACGCTTCCGTATAGCTATCAGCTATCAGCTACTCAGGTGGGGTATGATGCGTAAATGTCGTACGCATATTGCCATTCCCATCTGATCGGTACTTTTAGTGATCGAGTGACTTGTGCGCAATCCAACCCTCGCGTTGACTATGTACAGTACAGTCTCCATTACCCCAAGAACATACAAACCGGCAGGCGATACACGCCGCCGACATCCCAATAGCGTCTCCTGACGCCCTTCCACGTCTTCTCACTCACCACCCCCTTTCCCTTGCCCCTATCCCCCCCTTCCCCATCCTCCACATCAATCTCCACCTCCGTCCACGACGTCTCCAATCCAGCATCGAGCAGATCGATCTCAACGACGCGAGTGTAGACGTCCCAGGAGACACGACGGTCTGCGCCGAGGCCGTGGAAGAAGCCGAAGCGTCCGTCGGGCGCGAGCAGCGCAATTACGAGCTCGTTAAAAAAAGTCTTGAGCGCGCTGTACGGCTCCGCAAACGTGTCGAAGTAGATCGCGTCGAAGGTGCGCCCGGAGGAGATGAGGGGGAGGAGCGCCTGTGGGGGGTTGTGTGAGTGGGTTGTTGGAAGGGTGGGACGGGGATACAAACCTCCTGCCACCGGCCCTCCAGCACTGTGACACCAGCCCGGTCCATCCACCCGTCCTTCCGCATCTTCGCCAGCACGTCGGGGTGCGCCTCGACGATGAAGTGTTCGCCGCCGCCCTCGGCGTTGAGCCGCTCCTGGAACGCGGTGTCGACAATGCCCATGCCGAAGCCGACATTGAGCACGCTCCTGCCAACCTTCCCATCCTCCCGCTCCCCACCCTCCCCCACCTCCCCCTTGGGCAACAACATCTCCACACTCTTCACCATAATCCCCGTCTCCCACTGCATCATCACACCATTCGCCTCGTCGTCCAGCAGTGTTTCGCCTGTATACACGAGCTTGCTCGCGAGATACTTCTCCGCGTTAACATCCTCTGGCCCTCCCTCACCCAACCCATCCGCCAGCCCGCCCTGTGCCCCCCCATCCCCCTCCCCCCCATCTAGCGCCTCCCCGCCCTCCCCCTCCCCCTCGTCCCCACTGTCCTCATCATCATCATCATCATCATCATCATCACTCCCCAACACTCCAAACCTAGCCATAATCAGCTCGGCCCTCACGCCGGCCTCCACAAGCAACTGATAGGCCGCGCTCCCTGCGCCACCGGCACCTCCCGCCCGGAAAGCAATACAAGCGGGCGTATCCCCATTCGCATCGACGTCGTTCCAGATCGCGCCGTTGAGGAGGAGTAAGCGCACCGTTTCTGCGGCTGCGAGAGATTCGGAGGGGGGGGAGGTGGCGGACAGAGAGGAGACGGCCGCGTGCAGGGGCGTCGTGAGCGTGATGGGGGTTTGCACCTGCGCGCTGGTCGTCTTGAGGAGGGCGGTGAGTGTGGCGATGTCGTGCGTCGAGGCCGCGTGCAGGAGTGCTGCGTCGGCGTCGGTCCAGGCAGGGTCCATGGCTAAGGGAGTGGTGGGGGAGCGGAAGGTTGGAGGTGGGACCTGGATGGCGGGCCGGATGGGTGGTGGGGGATAACTTTGGCATGGTGGGGCAGGTTGTTTGCAGGGTAAACTTCTATCGCAGAGCCGCACTTGCAGGCAGGCAGACAGGCGAAGCGAGAGCGTGGCCACTATGCGTCAACCACCACCGTTCGCGAGCGACATCACTTGCGCCCGAAGCCATCGTTCGGTTGCGTTGTAGAGTACAGTTCAGCCCATAGAACCACCATAGAAAGACACCGAGGTGGAAGAAAAAAAACACGTGTAGATATAGGTAGCAACAAGTGAAGACGAGCAATCCGTCTAACCGCCCTTCCTGTCTCCCGCCGCCGACACCGGTGTCCCCATCCTCTTTCCCGTCTCCAGCTTCCGTCTCTCGCCCTCGAGCTGTTTGGGGTTGTGTCAGCAGTGCAGTCACAATCGCATTCCGCGCGGCGTTCGAAGTGGGGGACTGAACATACCACGTGCTTGACCCGATCCACCGCCTTCCTGTCGTTGCCCTTCACCTCCGCCAGCCCATACGGCTCCGAGATCATGACCGAGTCGAGCACCACAATCTGCTTTTCATGCCAACGACACGGCATGCTGTGTGCCCCTATTAGCCCACGCCCCCCCTCCATCGGGAGGTCACTCACGTCCTGCTCAACGCATCGAATATATCCTGGCCCTCCCTAGTGACTCCCTTGCCGACTCTCGCGAGCCTCTTCATTTCCTCCGCTTGAGCCAGGCCCTCCCTCTGCGCGGGACCCCCAACACGCCCGATCTTCGGCTCGGCCCCCGCAAAGCCCTTGCGCGGCTGCGCGGCCACAGCGAGCACGGCCACGTCCTTGAGAAACGACACCTTGACGATGCGGATGTCGTGGGGGCCCGGGCCGGACGGCGTGCTCGACGTGATCACTGACACCGTCGACGTGTGCGCGTCGTAGGCATACACTGTGCCTGAGATGTGGTCGTCCAGGATCGTGGTTAGGCGGACGCTGCGAGGTCGGTGTTAGTCTGGAGGGGCGGGGGCGCGTGGAGGGGGCGGGTACCGGAGGCCAAGGGCCCAGTCCAGCGCGGCTAGGGGGTTGGGGCCTGGAGCGTTGTTGGCGGGGCCGCGGGCGGAGGAGGGGGTGACGGAAGTGGGACGGCGGTCCATTGTGGCTGTGGGCGTGGATTGGCGATGTACGGAGGATGGGATGATGGCGGGTGGGCGGGCGGGAATGGGGGCGGTTGGTTGGGTTGGTGGGTTGGGTGGTTGTTCGTTGGTGGTCGTCGTCGTCGTCGTTCGTGGGGATGATGGAGATTACTGGGACTGGACTGGAAAGGAGCGACGGGACGGGAAAAGAACAGGCGAAAAAAAAAGAGCTGAGCGAGCTGACTGGCAGACACACGAAGAGGAAGGAAAAGAAAAGAGAACCGAAACACAGCAGAAACCCGAGGTCGGCAGCTATCGTCACGAGGTATAAGTTTCGACGGGGCTGTAACCTGGCTAGAGTTGAGCCTCAAGTCGGAGTGTGGGGGGGGGGATTGGTGGAGGGGAGTGGACGATGCGGAGAGGAGGCGGGGACAGGGGGGCGGGCGCGCGAGGCGATGGGCGCAAGTGGGGGAGGCGAAGTGAGAATGGATGAATCGCTGTATGGAGGGGTATTTGGGGTCAATTAGGGGTGGGGAAGAGGGCTGAATTTGGGATTGCGCTTCAATGGGGACAGTTATCGATTGTCGGTTTCGTGGTGGGGAGCGAGTGAGAGGCTGCGGCCGGCGCAGATAAGATTAGATCGATCTGATTGAGTGCATCTTGCGTGGCCCGCGGCATCTGATATCTCTATCGCATCGCCAATCTTATCATGCGGCTCTCTCCTGCCCCGCAGTCCTTCGCCGAAACATGCCAGACAGCCAGTCCGCAACCGCAATTCGCATTCGAGAGAGCCCGAAAGAAAACCAGATTCATCTTGATCGCCGCATCCATCGCGACATCCTGCCGCATTGTGGCTGTGATCCTCCTAGCAGTGCTCTAGATCTCTTCTCCACCTCGTGCTCGCCGTCGTCATCTCGACCCAACAGAATTTTCTGACTTCGCCCATCCCGGTCGCCCGACAAGGAACCAAGACGAAAAAAAAAACAAACTCGCTATCTTCACCCAACCCCGATTGATCGATCGTCGGATACATAAGATCGTCTTCCTCCCGAACTCCTTCTCCTCTTCTGCTCCTTCTCTCCCTCTTCCAGCATCAAGCAGTCTCCGCACTTCGAACCCCACCACCACCGAACAGCACCCCCCACACCCGCCTCTTCTCGTATACGAGAATACCCACCGTGACAAAGGGTCATACACGGATTGCACGCATGCGATTGTTTCCCACCGTCTTCACTTCTCAGGTACGTGAATCATCAAGCACCCGTCTCCCGATCGATGTTGTCCGCTCCCTTTCCCCGCCTTCGAGGAGGAGTCATTAGTGAACGCACTAGACGGCGGGCTAGTGGCCGCACGCTGGCAATTCCGTGATCCTTCTTTTCACCTTTTTTTTCTTTCTCGCCTCTTGTTTTTCGTTTATCTGCTCGGCTTCCCTTCTTCAACCCCGTTCCTCCCCAGCTTCATATTGCATCCGTCCTTTCACACTCTGCGGGAGAGGGAACTCTGTCTTTTGATCTGTGATCGATCGTGCTGACTTTCTCGAAGGATTACCTCTCAGGTATGCTCGTCACGATGATGCCTCCATCGACAAGGACCTCGTCCACTGACAGTTGCGCAGACCACATCTGGAAGAACAGCTCAAACTAAAACGCTACCCACACCGATCGCCACACTACACCTTCGTTCGAAAACAGAATTCCACCCGATTTCGTCCTAAACACAATGCTTTCCCGACAGATCCTTCTCAGGGGCTTCAAGCCTTCCGCTGCGTTTGCCCGCAGGGGACTCGCTACCGTTGTCAACACCGCCCACCAGGCGACTGGCGCCAGCACCCCCAAGACCATCAAGGATCGTGCTACCTTCACCATCAGGGTATGTCACCGTCGAGCACAAGGGCCTGTGCTATGTGGAACTAACCGTGTCTAGGGTGGACCCGTCTACCACGGCACCTCCTTCGGCGCCCGCCAGACCATCTCGGGCGAAGCCGTCTTCACCACCTCGCTCGTCGGCTACCCCGAGTCGATGACCGACCCGTCGTACCGCGGCCAGATCCTCGTCTTCACCCAGCCGCTGATCGGCAACTACGGCGTCCCGTCGGACGTCCGCGACGACGCCGGCCTCCTCAAGTACTTTGAGTCCCCGCACATCCAGGCGGCCGGCATCGTCGTCGCCGACCACGCCGAGAAGTACTCGCACTGGACCGCGATCGAGTCTCTCGGCGACTGGTGCGCGCGCGAGGGGATCCCCGCCATCTCGGGCGTCGACACGCGCTCGATCGTCACGTTCCTCCGCGAACAGGGCTCGTCGCTCGCCCGCATCACCATCGGCGAGGAGTACGACGCCGACCAGGACGAGGCCTTCGTCGACCCCGAGCAGATCAACTTGGTGGCCAAGGTCAGCACCAAGCAGCCGTTCCACGTATCGTCGCCCGGCGACCTTCACGTCGCCGTCATCGACTGCGGCGTCAAGGAGAACATCCTGCGTTCCCTCGTCGCCCGCGGCGCCTCCGTCACCGTCTTCCCCTGGGACTACCCGATCCACAAGGTCGCCCACCACTTCGACGGCGTGTTCATTTCCAACGGCCCCGGCGACCCGACTCACTGCTCTCCCACCGTGCACCACCTGCGCAAGCTCATGGACACGTACTCCGGCCCGATCATGGGCATCTGCCTCGGGCACCAACTTCTCGCGCTCGCGGCCGGCGCCAAGACCGTAAAGCTGAAGTACGGCAACCGCGCCCACAACATCCCGGCGCTCGACCTGACCACGGGGCGCTGCCACATCACGTCGCAGAACCACGGGTACGCGGTCGACATGAAGACGGTCCCTGCCGACTTCCAGGAGTACTTTGTCAACCTCAACGACGGGAGCAACGAGGGCATGATCCACCGCACCCGCCCGATCATGAGCACGCAGTTTCATCCCGAGGCGAAGGGCGGACCGCTCGACTCCGCGTTCCTCTTTGATGCCTACATGGACAACTGTGAGACGTACAAGAGGGAGCAGGCGGGGATTATTCCGGCGAGGGTTGGAAGACCGAATCCTCTGCTCGTCGATATGCTCCCCAAGGAACGCGTCGGTGTCAAGCCGGAACATAAGATTGAGCCGTTTGCGGCCGCGGAGAAGGTCGTTGCTAGGGAGGCGGAGGTTGCGGCCGCGGCTTAGGACGGAACATGATGGGTTGGGTTAAGGTGTTAATTTGGGTTGGGTTTTTTTCTTTCACTTTTCTTTCCTTTATATTGGATCTGCTCGGCTTGCAGTGATGGGATGGCGGATGTGCTGGTCCTGTTGAAATTGAAATACCATGATCTTTTTTTCCCTCATGAGTGCGAATGGAATGTGATGTGATCTGCTTTGACGTGTTGTGATGTGAATTGAATAGAGCTGCTGAGAGTGAGAGTTGCTGACAGTTGGAGACTTGCGGAGAGGGGGGGAAGGTCAGGGTTTGGGACGGCGGGGATTGGGTTTGGGAAGGCGCAGTGTGGGGAATCCTGGTACTTGCTGCCGGATCTTCGGGAGTGGTGCCGCTGTGCGCTCGGTCCTTGTCTCGAGAGGGGGTTCCTAGGGAAGGCGTTCTCTGAAGGGGTTCCGAATGGTTCGGAAGGAGGGAAAAGAAGGGATCCGCGAAGAAGCGGTTTTCTGTAGACGGGAATCGTGAAGTCTGTATATATTGGGGCCGTGCTTACGTTTGTGGTGGTTAATAGTCATCTCGAGTAGATATTCGAGGCTTCCTTCACATGCGACTCTCACTACTACCGGTGGTGGAGAAGTTACTGCTGAAGCTCGGACGCGACGCAACGGCTCTCCTCCACGGCACCCCCATAGAGTACTCTACCGATAGTCATTCATACAAAGCTCTCCAGCGACGGTTTTATTGTGCGGTATACGGGCCCTCCTCGATGGACTGCGACCGCGAGTCCGCGAGCACTCCTCCAGCCCCCGCATAGTCACGGCACATACCCATGCCACACCCCACTGTGCAGACGAGCCACCAACGACGGCGACGGCGGCTTATGTACCCCGTACTCCACCTTGTGCCTATGTGGGTAGTCTACCCCACATTCTCCACAGTCTCACCTGCCACACTCTGCACTCTCCTGAGTCCCGAGTCGACAGCGGACACCTCCCGCATCCGGCGATACCCCAGCCATTCTCGAATCTCGATGGTTATAAGTTACATACATGCAAGTTACAACCTCCCTGCAACCTCCCTGCAAAGTCGAGAGGATGTGCGTGGGACCGGGGTATCTATCAGCACTGAGATGTGAGCACAGAGAGGTGGGCTGATGTGGCCCATCGAGGATCTGCCTCTGCCGGGCTGCCAGACTGCCACTCGACGGTCGAAGTGGAGTGGAGTACGTGCTCCCCCTCCTCCCAGTGCCCCCCATCCCCACAGCACAACAGCAGCACAACAGCACAACAGGACGGAAAAAGAGCTTGGCTGCAGCAACTTGCAGGACTCCGTTATTTTTGTTATTACACATTATTCAGCATTCCCCCGCACGAGACGAGGGTGTGCGACGTGCTTAAAAGCCTTCTTGTCCCGCTCCTGCTCCTGCTCCCCCCTCAACCGTCTCACCGCCGCCTCTCCACCCTCACCCTCACCCTCAACCGAAAAACAGAAAAGCGATGATCCCCATCCTCCGCCTGGCCCCGCGCCTGATGACATCGAACCCAGCCATGCGGCAGCAGCTCCGCCGCGAAGGCCACTGCATCCCGCACGCGGAGCGGATGGTCAAGTCGGGGGCGCCGGGGATCGGATGGATCGGCGTGGTTGCTGCTGCTGGCGGGCTGACGGGCGGGTTTTGCGCTGCTTTGGTGAGTTCCTCCGTCTAACGGGGGGGTATAAAGGGAGGCGGGGGGAGGTGGGGAGTGAAGAGGGATGAGAGGGCTGACGAGATGGTGGGATGGGATAGGCCTGGGCGGATCCGGGACGGTAAATGCTTTGCGAACTGGGGATCAGGGAGGGGGAGGGGGGAGGGGGATTGTGGGGGGAGGGCGTTCTTGCTTTTGCTTTTGCTTTTTGCTTGTTGTTTTGTTTTTGCTGGCGGGGATGGGCGGGGATGGGATGGAGATGGGGATGGAGATGTCCATTGGAAATTACTCGACAGACTTGCAGTTCTTCCGACTTCGTTGCTTCTGTGCTTCTGCCGTCGATGTAGATGGTGGGGAATACTATACCTACCTAGGGATACTAGGAATGCATCCGTTTATCTGAATACATACACGCAATACACGCAATACACGCGATTGGAACTTGAACTCGCACTCGACGATCCTATTGCTTTGTAGAGTCCTCGGCGAGCTGCAATCCTCATACTCTTCGTCCTCGAGGTGCGTCCACCTATAACCGGAGACCTCTCCCAGGCTCCCAGCAATCCCTAGCAATTCCCAAACGAAAAATCACAGAGTATCGAGTATGGAGTACCGTATCCACGCCACCCACGGGCCACGGCAGATCACGATTCACGAACATACGCACGAAGTAACGACAGTACAATCAATACACTGGGGCGGAATATGCCCGGACTTCCAGCGCACTCGGCACCTCTCGAGTCTCGACGGAAACCCACAGAAACCCACGGAAAGCCCGAATGCTCAACGGATACCCGCGAGTGCGGAGTGCGGAGTGCTCGAACTTGGTCGCTTCGGGCTGGGGCTCGGGCTCGGGCTCGCGAGTCGTGATGCTGGGAATCTGGGATATCGCGATTGGAGATTCTCGATCGGCTCGGTCACCGGTGGCGTGCGGCGTAAGCGAGTACCTATACAAAGACTGAAGATGAAGGATGAAGGATGAAGGGTGAAGGCCGAGGATCTCCGTCGCCACTGCTGGCAATGGACACTGGAGTGGGCACTGGGTTTCACTCCACTTGCAGCTGTTGTCCGGACATGTCACGATCACTATCACACAGTCTATCACTCGCATCATCTCATTTTTATGACGGCAACGGAAAATTGTTTTTTTTGGTGCGCTACAAGTACAACTCCCCCGAAAGGAGTCTGTGCAGTCTGCTGCTGCCATTACGACAGGTAGCTCATATCTGCCCAGGTGGTGTAAGTGCTTCCTAGCACGTTTGCGGCGGTTTCCGGTGCTGTGAGCTGCGATGAGAACGAGGCCTGGGGGTGTCAGTACTAGTCTGCACGGGAAATGGGGAATGGGAGATGGGAGATAGTGGGGATAGTGGGGATAGTGGGGACGTACCCGGGTGCCTTGCGAACCCGTGCCGGTGTTCAGATACTCGCGGTAGTACACGTTGTCGGTGCGGGGATCGCCGCTGTTCCACTGCACCCAGCCGGCGGAGTTGACGACGGCGCTCATGGAGGTGCGCTGGAAGACGACTGCAGATGTGTTAGCTGCTTCCAGCACGGCAGAGTTGGGGGGCTGCAGACCTCTAGAGTAGTTCCTCCACGGGCGGCCGAGGTACGTAGAGCCGGCGGCGATCGTGACACCCGGCGCGGCCTGGATGTCGGAGTCGGTGATGACGTAGTAGCTCACGTTGCTCTCGCTATCCCTTCCGTTGGCGGTGATGTAACCCGTTCCCTTGATGCGGATGTCGGCCTTATAGAACCAAGCGCGCGCGCGCTGTCCAAAGATGAAGTCGGTGGCGCCGTCGATGTAGCAGCGTGCGTAGATCTGGTTGCCCTCGTTCGCGAGAATCGTGTCCTGGTACCCGATGAACTGCACGCCGTAGTAGCCCTGCTGCGTGGCCTGCGCGGAGACGGCGAGCGCCTGGCTCCCGTTGCCCCGTGTGTTCTTGAGGTTGATGTTGTACACCTTTAGCCCGACGTTGTGAGCGCGAAGTGTCGCTGTTAGGTCGTTGCTGGAGACGTCGTCCTGCGAGAGCCCCTGCGTGATAGTCACGGTGTTGGACGTGTATGTGCTCGTGTCCGTGGTGTAGCCGTAGACGGTGAGCTGTGCGGTGCGCGCGGCGATGTAGACTTGCTCGTTGTAGGTTCCCTAGAACCGGTCAGTATCTGCCGCGGGGATTCAAGGATGGTGGATGCACACCTGGTAGATGAAGATGCACTGAGTCCCGGTTGCAGTGGTGCTCAGCGAGTTGACGGCTGCTTGGAACTGTTCTCATCAGCCACCGCACTTTAACCCGCTTCGACACGCAGCACATACCGTGGAGTACTCCCCAGTTCCAGCTGACTGCCGCACGACTGTGCATCCGGTGGGAGGCGAGGTCCTTCCAGCTCTGCGCATGTACTGTTTCTTGCCTGGATTAGGCGCAGCGGAGACGACGCCCAGCAGCACAGTGGCCGCCACGAATACCGAACTGAGGTGGAAAAACATCGTCGGGGAAGGAGTGCGAAAAGAATTGCAGTGGAGGATGTAGATTATGCCGGTCCTTCCTCCTGGTTTTATACCCATCGTCTCTGCAATCCCTCCGCTGTCAATCGCTCGCTCGGCTCGGTGTCATGGCGATTGTCCGAATCGCATCGTAACCGACTACGGAGTATAAACTCACCGAGGCATTCTTCACCCCCGCCACCCCCGGCCCCTGCCCATGTCTTCCCTAGCCCCGCTACTTTGTCCCCACATACATTGCGGGGAAATATACTCTACTCGCCTAGATATTAAGCGGAGGTGTGTCTGGACCGCGTGGGGAAATCGAGCTGGTGTGAAACGCTTATTTGCCCGCAGGTCTCGGCCCTGCTAGAGTGCAGCGCGGAATCGAAGGAGCTGGGTTCCGGACACTATATTACATGCCAGATTTGACGGGGCCGGGTTGGGGGTTCGGGCGCTCGGGCTATCGAGGGGATCCGGATCGGCGGGTGTCGTAGTTAGATACGTCGTTGTCGCAGAGAGAGCGCAGGGCTGTGGAAGGAAGGAAGGAAGGCCGTCAATCTCAATGGAAACCCACAAGGCGCGAATCCCACCATCTTCGCAATTTCCCGTTCGCGGATCCCCATAGGTAGGTAGTAGTTACCTCTGCATCCGCTGCTCTCGCCGTATCACGATTCGCACCACCGGCTCTCGTCGCCGTCCCTACGGGCCCGTTCGCGGCTATTCAGCTTCGGTGTTCGGTGTTCGGTGTCCACCGTCCAGTCCCGCTGACGCGACGCCACCATGCAGGTACGACGCCACCATGCACGCACGCAGTTCAGCCGCCATCCTCGTGCCTCGTGCCTCGTATACCGGAAACCTTCTCATGTACGCGTCATTCTTATTCATCCGCCCGGATACGTCCAGCACTGATTGATCGATTGATTGATGCCCTCCCTGCCTGCAGGTCGGATGCAGCTGTGAATTTTGCCAGATTTTATGTATGTACGTTCCCCCACATGCCCATCTGGGAAGTTGGCCATGCCGGTGGGTATTCAATATTCCGGGGAAGCGAGCGTGTGGGGTCCCCCGCTCCAGCTGCCTGGGTTCGGGTTTTTCTCTGCGCTCCGAGATTCCGAGCGCGATGGGAGTGGGTGTACGGTCGTGCTTCTCACGCCGCGTGGCCGGAGGCATCCGATTTCATCCCAGCTCTGTCTCCCATGGCCTGCCTCTTTCTCGGTCCCACCCTCAGTCGATTCCTTTTCGCATCCGGCTGGTATCAGGTACCACCAGCACCAGCCGCGAACAACGAGCGATGACTGGATTACACTGCGGTTCACCGTTCGCACAAGCACAAGCACCGCTTCCGACTCCCGAGAAGCGAGCTCGGATTATCTACCCTCCGGAATCCCGTGTCCCGCGTCTGCGTCCGTGTAGGTGGGTAGGTGACACCGTGACACATGCCCGGCAGATCTATCGGTGGGTTTCGCCCTCGGATTTTAGAACTGGTGTTACATATCGCTGCTCATTGGGATTCTGTGCGTCCACGGCGTGATGACTTGGGGTGACGGGCCTCACGATACACAGTGTGACAGGGGCTATGATGATGATGAGAAGAAAACAAAACGAGCCGGACGAACAGAAATAGTGACAGCAGAAAGTTGAAACATTTAAACGTTGAGCGACCATATCGGGTCTCGCCTCGATAATACTGGGCATCTCCGCCATAACTCCTCCATAACAGTTGGTCCCACCAGGTCCCCACAAGGCCCCACCCAGGCCCCGACTAGGTCTCCCCAATCTTCGGCGCTCACGGAAGACACCAATCCGCCTCAGTCTCTACGCCCCTCACCAGGAGGCGGGGGAGTGGGGGCACCAGATGCGGGTACTGCCATAGCAGAAGGATATCACATCTCCGGCACCGTAGCTGCTCCCCATCACGGGTGCGCTGCTCACAACATCTCGCACAGAGTCGCAGACTTCGTATGTAACCATGCAAACTTGCGAGATCTCATATTTCACGGTATGAGCCTTCTCCTCGGACTGAAACCACCACTTCTATCAAGTACTAACTTGAGGGCCGTTCAACACATCACCGCACCCCGATACCAGAGCACTGTCAGCTCTCTGATAGTCCCTTCGGCGACTCCAGGCTCCAGGCTCCAGCGGCTTTGCCTTGCGCAGTCCGCGCGGACGGTTGTCTGCTTGGAAGTAGGTACTATACATGAACTAGCACTCGGCGCCAGCATGCTGCTACTTTTTGAAACTGGGAGAACAACTTGACTTGATTGATATAATGATACGAGAAGATGAGAAAGGAGACTGCTTATAAAGGGATACGAGCTCGTGTAAACAATGAGATAAAGCCAGGCCTCAGACAGAGGATGCGACGATAGCCGTCGCCGTCGCCGGACTCGCGCTGGGGGCCTAAACTGTAGAGAGGTTGATTCTGGTGAGAAGCCAGGACAATGCTAGTAAGCCAGGAAGGCCATGAAGACTGCATATCTGACGAGGAGAAGGGACTGAGGATAAAGAGAAGTAGCAGTGACACCGGAACAGGCAATACGACGCACAATAGCAAGGTTCAAAACTGCCAGTTGGGGACGAACGGCCGCAAGGGTCATTGTTGCGAGTTGGATCTGGCGGAAGCGGGTCGGCGGCGGTCCATGCAGTCCATACAGTCTATAGTACGTAGCGTACTTTAAACCCGTCTTCCTTTCCGTCCTAGGAGTCTGTAGTTAGTTTTCCGCGAGTGATCGCGGCATGAACCATGTACCGAGGTACGATCCTACCCCTCGTGTCGCGGTTTTGTTTTCAACATGCCAGATTCGAGTGAAACCGCAATGCTTCTATCCGCCGCACGACCCGATGGCAAGGGAATGTCGACGGTTTCGTCCTCAGATCCGCCGTGCATCCGTGTGGATCGGAGCGGGACCTGCGGTTCGCCAACAGCGGGGGAGCGCTGAGGGAAGATGCGAACTCGGGGCCGAAGCCGACCTGCTTCCTTGTTGCCCTCCCAGACTCCCAGCGCTCTGGGTGGATCCCGGGAACCGGGTATTGAATACCTACCTCGGTACCGTTGCGGTAAGACCCTCCCGGCAGGGGTACTGTGGATCGATATGTTTATTCTGATGTTTCTCGAATGCTGGGGAGGATGTTGTATGGGTATGTGCTCGCCGGTCCAACATCTAGATTCTAACACTCTCGGGAAAGATAACATGTTACATACACCCTTTCATCGGCTCCGCTCTGCTATGAGAGGAAAACATGTAGGATAGATGGAGGATCCGGTAAGATAGGAGACGGAGAGGCTAGCCGGATGGGTTGATCTGACTGGTTTTGTTGTCAGCTAGACTAGCCGGATCGCGGGACATCGAACGTTGTAGGGAGCGGAGGAGAGCCGTATGACATGGCTCTTCGAAGTTGAATAGAACCTCAAATTCTCATTCATTCTTCATTTCGCCATGAGATGGCTCGTCGAAGTTGAATAGAACTTCAAATCCTCATTCATTCTTCATTTCCCCATCTCTATTCTAGAGTTACGTCAAGCTAGAAAGGATACGTGATCGGGTACCATCCCTGCCGTTGGGAGCGAAGCTTGATAGCGCTCATAGGTATCTCCGTAAGAGGTGCCCTGCCTCGAGTTCGGTATGCTACTCTAGTTGATTGCGAAGTACTCCCGCACGACATCCTTGGGCCGCATCTTTCGATTTCAGCGATCACCGTCTCCATTCCTGCTGCCGCGGTAGTGGCCAGCGGGTAGGATATACGGACAAACGTAGTTGCCGAGGAGCGTGGGCTGGGAGGATTACTGCATCATCAACGTCGCCATTC
Source organism: Tricharina praecox (assembly GCF_024521635.1). Lineage (NCBI taxonomy): Eukaryota > Fungi > Ascomycota > Pezizomycetes > Pezizales > Pyronemataceae > Tricharina > Tricharina praecox. Next base: position 40,620 of record NW_026250448.1, read on the forward strand.
TCGCCGCGCAGTCGATTCCGCTGCCGATATCCGCGTGCCCGGACGTCCGAGCGGGTACGGAAGATATGTGTGCGGGATGTTTCTGCCGCCAATCCATCCGAATACACAAGGTGCTTCTCCTCCTCCTCCGGTGGCCTCTGTTTATCTCTCCATGCGCCACCGCGTCTGACCACACACGCAGCACACCGTCGGCGCGCATATTAGCTACTACTACTGGTACTGCATCTCGCTCGGCTCTGCACGCGCCTCTCTCTTGCCGCGACTTCTTCTCCCCGCTTCCTCGCATATTGGGCGCTTCATTGCAGATCATATGCTAGATTATGGTCGGACTAGGCTGAGGGCTTGAAGATAAGACGCTTGTTCTGGTGAGAAGCCAGGGGCAACGATGAGAACTCAGAAGCCACAAGTTGGGCAACAAAGGCTGCTTATGCGACGATATATGCGACGATGCAAAGGGACAAACAATAGAGAAAGAACAAGTTATTTTGGATTAGGCATAGATACCAGAACGTATCCCACAATATCAACAGAGCAGTCGGCGGTACTCGATGGCGGTTGGAAAGTGCTATGGTGATATGAGTACAGGGCTGACTGATTAATGAGTGACCCAACCATTCAAAGATTTCCCGTAGCAGATCCGAGCTATCGCTGTTGGAGGCGCAAACCGCTCCTCACGATTGGCTCGGTTAACTATCCGTTAAGCTAAGCTAAGCTTCGCCGGGAAAGCCACAGCAGAGCACTAGCCACGAGTAGCAATCTCGAGCGAGCGAGTGATAGCTACCCCTATACTCCGCGTGCTTATAACCAGACGTCGTCGCCCCCCAAAGAAACAACTTCTCGCTCGCACAGCAAACAGTATCACACCATGCACCTCACGCACCTCACACTCGTCCTGCCGGCGGTCCTCCTTTTCGCCGCGCTCAGCGTGGCGCAAAAGCCCGAGAACCCGTACTCTCCCTTTCCCCCATCCGTCCATCCCATCAAGTAACACCGCTGACTCCCCCGACGCAGTAAACGCGACGTTGCAGATCCGGCGCCGATCGTCGCCGCCTCCGACGACTATTTCGCCGAGTACGCGCGGGACCACGCCAATCGTGGGACGTCATACCGCCGTCGCGGCACGTGCGGGAAGGGACGCGGACGCGGGGGTAGGGGTGGTGGGGGCGGGACTGGAAGGGGCGGATTCACGACTACTACGGGAGAGGCGCCGCCGACGGAGACGGAGGCTACCGTCGAGCCGACGGAGACTACCACTACTACCACTACCACTGATACTGATACTGCGACGGTCGAGCCCACTGAGACGGCCACTGATACTGCGGTGCCGACTGAGACTACGGGCGGCGGCGGCGGCAGGGGAAGGGGACGCCGTAGGTAGATGACTGTGGAGGCGAGGTGGCGGTGGGGATGTAATTGCGAGGAATAATATACTGGCACTGACAATTTTGGTCATGGAGCGGTGGTGCTGGTAGTAAGACGTACGGTGACGACGAGTAGTGGCTGCGGAGTACGATGTCTGAAATCGACTACACACGACCGAATCGTATAGGAGGTTCGCGTACTAAAGCCCATTGACCTCGAGCTGCTCCCTTATTACTTTTGTTAGTCGTATGGCGATGTTTGCGCTGCCACTGACCGCTCCGGACTTCCCGATACCTGTAATGATTCAACGTGCAAGTACCTATAAGTACCAAGGCCACTTCCCGGTCTGGGCGGTGAAAAGTACAGTTCACACGCCGTGTCCAGATATCAACAGCGGGCAGTCGTAAAGATCACATACCGGTACGTCCGTGTATCGGTCGAGTTATTGGCGTGCTGACGGGGAGCTTGTCCGTTCCCACCACTGTATAAGCATCGAATTCCTGTATCCAGCACGGAAAAAACCCCACGTGGTCTAATGGTCACTAGTCAACTTCTATGCCCATGCAATGGGTGAGGGGAATCGAGGGGAAGCTCCGTGTTAAACCCGGTTGAAAGACCTTTGTATTCAGATTTTGGGGTTTCCGGTTTCCGGTTTTTGTTTTTGTTTTCGGGTGACGGAGGGAGTACAAGGCAGATATCACTCGGTGATATCACGTGACACCCCTTACGCTAACTACCGGCTGTGGAGTCGGGAATCCACGCAGTGACTGTACTGTAAATTACACTAAATGCGAAAGTCACATCTTTGATACATTCATGTTCGTAATGAACTGATCAACGCGATAGAGGAGTTGTCAGTCGGCGAGCGGAGGAACTGTCGGCGAGCGGAGGAGCTGTCGGCGAGAGGAGGAACTGTCGGCGAGAGGAGGAGCTGTCGGCGAGAGGAGGAACTGTCGGCGAGAGGAGGAGCTGTCGGCGAGAGGAGTAACCGTCGGCGAGAGGAGGAGCTGTCGGCGAGAGGAGTAACCGTCGGCGAGAGGAGGAGCTGTCGGCGAGAGGAGGAAGTGAAGGATGACTCAGCCTTCAGGCTGCCGGCAGGAGAAAACGAATGTGGTTAGTAAAGTACCCTGACAAAAAGGATTGGACAAAGCCCGTTTTACACCAAAAATGACCATTTTCATGCAACCAAAACAGACCCTCTACCGGTCGAAAAAAAATCGTCTCTTTCACAGAAGCGTCAGAATCACAAGCTTCTTCATCATTAAAAACTTTGAAGACTTTCCTCGCGGACTGGGGCTGTACGACGTTGTATTGTGCAGGAGTTGAAAAGTGACATTACATCTTGTATGTAATAAAAAAAGAGAAAGAGAGAAAGAGAGAGAGAGAGGGGCTCCCATACAAAAAGCTACTTGGCAACCATAAACTTTTGCCCCGTATGGTATTGCTCCAAAACAACAGTTCAGAACTCCGTGAGGAGTTCCCATATCGTTGTCGGTGTAGTTACAGAGGTCTCCTAATGGTCTCTGAATTTTTTCGATACGTTGTGGTTGTATCGGTGGTTGAAAATGGCCATTTTTGATGTAAAATCGGCACTGTCCAATCCTTTTTGTCCCAGTACTGTAGTAGGCATCAACGGTGGTGAGAACTAATGTTTGCTGGCACGGCAAGGTCCCATTGTTCTTCTTCTTCTTCTTCTTTCTTGATCATCATCCCTCGAATAGACGGTCAACCCCTATCTTCGCTATACCCTCTGTGCTCCCCCTTCACGCCTGTCGGCCTGGAGTGGCGGCAAGGAGCCCTCGCAAACCGACATCCTGGCTGGCCATGGCCCGTAGGAGAACTAGCCAATCACGAACGACTCTCCACGGGCAAAGTCGAGGCCAACCCTGCGGAGCTGCACGCACGTAGCTCGTATCCGAACCACTGGCACTGCTACGCTTGCACTGGGTACACGACGGCGGCCGGACGCCATTCGTCGAGGCTGTGAGTATTCGATGACCGTCCGAGACAGCGGTCAGGTGGAGTTGAAGAGGACAGTACTCCGCGGAAACGTGGTTCTAGCCCCTCGATTAGGTCCCGCGAAACCATTGGGCGCACGGCTGGTACAGGGGCGATTGGCAGTTGCTCTGTTTCCTCGAAGCTCCTCCGACCTGCGCGAATCCGACCCTGATCTCCGTTACCATGCGGGCGGTATGGTCGCTGCTGGGTTGTCACTTCATCGTGCACTTAACAGTCGACCAAGCCCAAAGAACCACACGTAACTGAAAGCACATCGTTGGATATCAACTCTCCATGTATCATACCAGTGCTGACACACGGCCTTCACCGTCTCAAGCTCGCCATCCGCCACGCGGGATAAACCACGATGCTACGCGCTACGAAACACCATGCCGTGATCCATAACGATCGAGCGTACACGGGCCAGTCACAGATCTGCACGGAAGTTATCATGGTCATTGACGATAAGATCAAACGGAAGCGCCCAGCCTCAGGTCTCGCGCATTACCCCGCACCAACCCACAGCCCACTGTGCTTCTGCACGTGTCTGCAAGGCGCGGCGTCGAACGTGCATGCCATACATATGCTGCACAACGCACGCTGGGATCGGGGAAACTCCGACTTGCGTCCGAGTGACTCATGTACACATCGTATTTGGTATGAATGTCCCATCCGCCATCCTCTGCCGCGGCCTCGACTAGCATATGTGGGTCGTCGAACGCACGTATTTCGGCATTGACGTGTCCCCTCAAGACGACCGGAGCTCGTATGTACGAAGTCTGGACATGCTGTTGGTCGGAACTTTGCACCGTTGTCGGAATCCAGATGCGCGGATGTACTCTACATCTCATGTATCGTGCGTGATGCACCAAAGGCACGCAAGTGATGCGTGAGCTTCTCCTTTTTCTACGTGGGGACCAATCGCGTGCACGCTGGCATGGTAGCGGAGGAGTACTAGAGTTGATACCTACTGACAACTCTCTTCGGGTGTCCCGGCCGGTACGATAAATCTACTTAAGTGTGGCCAGGAGAAAAGTTTTCCCAACAGTCAATAGAAAACTCGCTCACCAACCCGCACAAGGGATCGTTGTTCCTCACATGACGCCCCATCTCAATCGCTATCTCCGGAATTAGCTGCCAGTAAGGAAGCATACCGCCGCCACCGCCGTCACCACTGTCCCCATTGAACGAGGAGCCTGTGGTCTCGACGGGAGAATGCAGACAGACTTCGAAGAGGTTTGGGACCCACGTACGATGTTGGGCAGATGTCAATACACCCTCAGCACATTCGTCGAGAAAAAAAAACCCGGATTGCGCGATTGTTTCTTTCCGCATGAGAATTTCGGCGAGTATGTGTCCAGAGGCGCCCGTATGGTCGTCGAGCTACAGCTGCGAGGCTGTCCCCTGGAGCTTGCCCACGAGTTTGCCGTTCTGGTCCTGTACGATCTAGTCATTCTGGTTGGTAAGTGAGGCTGTTGCCCTCTCCCCTAGGAAGACGGACTAACCGGTCCCCCAAATCGATCAGACGACAGTCATTCATTGCTAGAAGAATTCGACGGTAATCAAACATCGACGTTGCGGACAGTGTTGAGGGCGGTCTCAGAAATCTACGAGCTGGCACGCGAAGAGGGAATTCTGTCCGTCCGATATCTCAATTCTCGACAGGGTCAGAAAAACGTCACCACGGAGAAGGTAGATAAGATAGTCGCCAATATTCGGTACCACGGTCTCAGCACGGTCGGCACACAACTGCAGCAAAAGGTCTTGGAGCCATTCGTGCAGCGGAAAACGATGACCAGGCCTTTACTGGCAATGGTCATAACCGACGGCAATGTAAGCTCATCGTGCCCCACGCTGTGATTGGGTGCTGACCTAGTTCCAAGATTGAGGGTGAGAGGAGGGGGACTCTAGAGAATAACATCCTCAACTGCCTGGCCAGGCTACAAACCGATCCGGAAAAGACAGAGCATGGTCCGTGTATTAGATCCCACAACCCCGAACTCGATTCCTGACCTCTTCAGCTGTCGCCTTCATGTTTGCAAGAATCGGCGAGAACCGAGACGGCGAGGCCTTTTTGGCGACGCTGGATGACCATCAACAAATCGGCAGGTGGATTGATAATATACCCGGTGGGTTGATATGCATCCGTTTGGCGAATTCTACTGACTTCTGGATGAAGTGGACTGCCACCTAGAAGATATCGCTGGTAGTGGTCCATCGCACTGGTTGGTGGTATGTCTCCTGTTCCTCCACCCCCTCCGAGCTCCCCGTGCCGTCCAGCTAAACAAACATTACTACTAGCTCCGAAGGCTTCTTCTAGGAGCTGTGCTTCCAGAGGTACATCTCCGTATTATGCTTGAAGCGCAGAAACTTCATCTGACGGTGACCAGATTGACCATCAGGACGATGACCAACCGCGCTTTGAGGACGATGAAGACGACGACGAGGGAGGGAATAAAATGAGCCCATATGGGGAAGGTAACCACTGTGACGACGTCGAAGACGACGATAGCCGGTCGTTGAGCACACGCCGTGAAGAGGAGGATCTCCCACACGTCCTTCCGACTAAACATCACACCTCGAGCATCAAAGAGGAGGACAAATATCGCCATCCACCACTGCGCTCAGCAAGCCCAGCACATACCGCTCCTAGCGATGTTTCGCCATCACACGGTACCGCCGCAGACCATCATGCCTGCGATGCGACGGGGCCGTCCACGGGGCCACCGGAAGTGGAGAACAATCCTCCCCAAGGGCTAGCAACCCACCACCCAAACGCGCCTCCGAGGGAAATCAACGAAATCTCCCGAAGCCCAAAGGATTGCTGTCTATTGCCCCCCAGGGATTTACCAGATGCCCGCATCAGGCATCTCGATATCCGACTAGCACCGCGACTAGACAACTTTCACGTGGCGTGGCTAGAAAGAGAGAAAAATCGCTGGGTAGAGGAGGAGGGCATCACGGAGCAGCACAGGGACAATCTGATGACGAGCGTTGGATTCCGTCAGTATTCAGCTTTCGCAACCTGTCATATCCCTAGACCTACTGACAAAGACTGCAATGTACGGTAGTCTTCTCCGTCCCGGGCATGGAAAGTCGCGAATGTACCAGTAGCAAGCGAGACATACAGGATGTCTACCTTGTCCCCATCGGTGCCGATTTTCCCTCCCTGGTCGTGGAGTGCGGTGGGTTGCCGGACAGGCAGGAAATGATTGCCGACATGCGAGACTGGTTCAGAAAGGGCCATGGCAAGGTGGTGAAAGTTATCCTCATGATTTGGATCATGCTGCCGGAGGCCATCATGGGGGGCCGTATCGAGGCCTATGACTTCGACCACGTGCAGGACCGAGAGATCCTTGTTCGGGAGTGGGTACGTGCGAATTCGCGAAAGGGTGCGGGAGGCCTGGAGGATTCAATTCGTGCTGACCATTTTTCCGCTAGGTTTTTCTACCGGAGAACGATCGGTCGCGGTCGCAGTCGTTACAGATGACTCTGGGCGACCTATACGGAAACAGAGCGAAGGAGCTGTCGGAAGCCGAGAGAGGCATCATAGTTTCGATATTCAAGCACGACTTTTGCGACGAGGCTGCCAGGGCGATCGGGTCGTCGGGTCTTCATATCCCGGACTGCAACGATGCGCTCTGGCAATTCGAGCGCGGCGGACGGAGCAGTATTGAAACCACCGGTGACGAAGGACGAGGAGGAGGAGGACATGTCAATTCACACAACATCACTGGAAGTCACAATACGAGCTACGACTACTCGCGCAACCAATTGAGCAACGATTACTCCAGCAGCAGTAACAGCACCACTACCAACTACAGGATCAGGATCATGAAAGCTGGTGCCAGTAGACTCGCCCCCAAGATCGGAGTTTCTTTTCCGCGCAGTGGCGCCAGGAACATTGCCAGATCGCGAGACGCCAATCGACAAGACGCCATTAGAAATCCTAGTACGGACCTCGTCCCGCCGCAAGATGTTAGTTCACTCGCCGCCAATGCGAACCGCAGGATGAGCGTCGACACCTTGGAAGCGGAAGATTCACCGGCCGTCGCGCCTCCGGAGAGGGACAGGGAAACACTGGGGAGCGTGAACGACCTACCTCCGCACATCCATGAAATTGTATGTTACCCAGTAGTAGTATCAGTGATGGGGGGCGGGTGGCTGACATCAGTAGGCTTCGCAGGCAGCCGTAAACAGCAATTTTCTCGCCGCTTTGATGAACTGGTTTTGGTGGGCGAAGGAGGCTTTATGGAATTGTTGGCGGCTTGAATGAGAAGGTCGTGGATGGGACTTGCAATAAAATCAGTATTTCTCCGAACCCATCCAGGTGTGAGTCGTGTCGACTCTCCCACTGCAGAGTGGCCATGTGGCTACCAGCCACTCTGTAATGCAAACGCAGCCTCTAGTGGCAGCTACCAGACGCGTATGTACATCTACATCTTGTTATTCCTATTGGGGGCCATACGGGGACCACTCGTCGAGCCCAATGAGGCGAGAAACGACAAGGAGCCAAGTGCTTAACCCGTGACTTTCACGCGATTTGGACGTGATCATGACGTGATAACAAGCAACATCGTCACGAAGCCCCCGATTATGGTGTTCGCCTTATGAAAGAGTAGATACGGTACCCGCTGTGTAAGGATCGGCTGTCGTTATGCATCTTCCTAGGCACGTATGCACGTATCTATACAGCCCGATGAACTCTACGAAAAAAATGGCTGTATGCCTGATAGTTAGTCATGCGTATTCCTACACTCGCCGCTTGGCGATTGCAACCAGTAGTCAAGGCCTAAGTCGCGTGGATGCGTGAGAGAAAATGTTCCGACCGGATGGATTCTCACTTGTCTTCTGATAGTAGGGCACCACCGCCGGCGCGGTTGCAACGGAAGAATAGCAGTGGATCACTAAACATGGCGGACAGAATACATTGCCGACCTCAGAGGATAAAGAGGGAGTACTACTGAAGGTATCCACCAACAGTGGAAGCAAGTAAGACTAGTCCCCAGCAAAACGAGCTCAGTTCACAGCTAATCACCCGCGCGTCGCGAAAATCACAGTGTCAAGAAAAGTGGTATCGCGAGATAGTGTATTGAGTATCAGACACGGCAGAGAGGAAGGTATATATACAGAAAGGCTCGGGGATACCTGGGATAGAGGCCCCACGCCGCCGCTCGGCACCTCCGTGTGAGAACGGATAACGGAAGTGTCTCGACATAGCAAGTGATCGTTCATGACCCGGTCCGCGGAAGTGACGCGGTACACGGAAGTTCGTGAGATTATCACACAGGAAATTTTTACGACCTTTTACTTTCCACAATTTCTGGCTTAGGGTCCGAATGGAAGACCGAGGTAAGCGGTAATTGGTCGTGGGAGAACTTCGCCAACGGCGTGAAAGTGCAGAGGATTGAGGAAATCATCATCAGTCACTCATGCGTGACTAATAGGGTCCAGCGACTTCCGCTTCCGTTTAGCGCCAAAACGCTGGAATCATTCTGGTTGGATTTGCACACCAAAATACCGCTTGTGGGGAGCTCGATCGAGAAACGACGATCTGGCCAAAGGATAGATTGGAGGAAGAAATCTAAGAATTGAATGGTGTCTGAAGATTCAGCTGCAAAGTTCAATTCTCTCATGAGAAGCTGGTGATGTCGGTGGAAGCGGTGGTTTCGCGCATTCTGGGGCGGAGAATGCCGAAAACCCCACGCCCCAGAAAATCCCTCAGCACTCACTGTAGCTGCACCTACGGCAATAAAAAGGATTTTAAAATAGTTTTGCTTGGATATGGAGAGTATTGTTGGTTTTAATCGTTTTGGTATTTGAATTTGGTGCGAAGCTGGGTTGTGGACTGGAACACCATCAACTCGTCTTTGTTGTTTCCGGCGGGCCAGAAAACACCTATGTAGGTTCCACTTGCTTACACGTTGACGTGTCCTCCGTTGCGGCGGTGCTCGAAAACTCCAAGCCAATCAACTGACACCGTCGGCAACTGTGCTTATTTATAACTGGATGGAGGCGTTAGATGAGCGATGGTTTCATGCACGATCCGGAGGAACTCATAGGTGTGAAGTGTACTCAAGTTTGCTGGGGGATTAACACCGACCCAGTAGCCCGCCCGCAGGAAGAGGCTTCATAGCTGAGCCGTATACACTATCTAGTAGGTTGATCTGGAGCACTTAACTAGGGCCAGGGGACCTCTTGCTATTGCAATCGAAAGCCACCTGAACCGCCATCTCGCCGCGCGAATCCTACAAACCACGGCTAACTCACGCTCTTCCACGGAATCGCACCTGCCTACTCCGCCCGCAACTATGACCATGGCCGTGGAGCAACGCGCTGCAAGGCTCAAAGAATACGCGGCGCAGTACAAACCCGGTCTGCTCACGTGCTTTCCGGGCAGCTTCGCTGCGTACGCGCCCAGAGCCGTGACGATGATCGAGAAGCTCGTCAAACGCAGATGTCCCCCGGAGATTGCCGAACAGCTTGCGGTCTTGGTGCTTTTCGATCTGGTGCTTTTGCTTGGTACGTACCTAGTTTGTATCGCCGAACTGGCCACGCCGAGAAGAATAGGGCTAAGCTCGCCTTTCATCAGACGACAGTAGCTCGATGGACGCCGAGAATGGTGGCAAACGTGAAGAGACGCTATTCAGAGTGTTGGGAACGGTCGCGGATATCTACCAGCTGGCCCGCGAGGAGGGAATTGTGGCCATCCGGTTATTTAATACCCGCGAGGGGTGGTCGGATGTCTCTCGGGATAAGGTTGAGGAGCTATACGCCGGCATTCATTACTACGGTGTTAGCATGATCGGCACACAGCTGCAAGAAAAGATCCTGGAACCGTTCGTCGAGAACAAAAGGATGGAGAAGCCTCTATTGACCATGGTCATCAGCGACGGCAAAGTAAGCTCATCATAGTCCACCCTGGGACTGTGCTAACCACAGTTCAAGATCGAGGGCGAGGGAAAGGGCCTTCTGAAGAGAACCATATACAACTGCCTCCTGAGGCTCCAAGCCGGTCACGAGACAACGGAAGACGGTCGGTACAACGATTCTGATACCTGAGACTGATATCTGACTGTTTCAGCCGTCGCTTTCTACTTCGCACGGATTGGAGGAGATGCAGGTGCCAAGCAGATTATAGAGCTGGAAAACGACGATGCAATGAGATCTTGGGTTAACTGTCTACCGGGTAGGTTCGAATGGGCTTGGCTTCGGGGAGGTTTTGCTGACCTGTCGATCGAGTGGATGCGCGGCTGGAAGATATCGGTGGCGGTGAGCTAGCTCATTGGACTGTGGTAAGTATCTCTTCCTTCCCCGGGTACTTGGTGTTATGACTCATGAAGCAAATAATTTCTACTACTAGGTCCAAAAGCTTATGCTTGGAGCCCTATATTCGTCTGTCAATCCCGACGGTAACCCGGAAGCTCTGTCGTCTCCTAGGTTATTGCCAATCATGCCGGACGGCGGCTCTACAGCCATCGCTGATTTTCGGTATCGCTCGACCGGAAACTCGAAACTGGTCCAGCAATTGCACATCGCTGCAAGGAAAGGCGATTCTATTGCTGTTGCGCTCTACATAGAAAAGCTAGGAGTCGACAAGGACGCCGAGGATGATGAGGGTATGACTGCGCTGCATCATGCCGCGAGTGCTGACAGAGTTGATACCGTCCTATGGTTGGTGATCTCTGGAGCAAATCTGGAAGCTAGGTCTACGCGTGGCGCATCTCCGCTGCATATTGCTGCTTCAAATGGTCACGTGGACACAGTTCAAAATCTGCTTAGCCGCGGGGCGGACATGGAGGCGACGAACGATAAAGGCGTAACTCCACTACACAGCGCGGCACGGAAGGACCATGCGGACACTGCTCGGAATCTCCTCGACCACGGCGCGAATATTGAAGCCAAGGACAGTAGAAATCTCTCTCCGCTAAATAAAGCTGCAGCCCGTGGCAATGCAAACACTGCACGGCTTCTGCTCGACCGCGGCGCTGACATCGAATCGAAGAACGATGAAAACTCATCTCCATTGCACTTCGCTGCAGCGCGTGGCCATGTCGTTATTGTACGGCTTCTGCTCGACTACGGCGCGGATATCGAATCGAAGAACTATGAAAACTCATCTCCATTGCACTTCGCTGCAGCGCGTGGCCATGTCGTTATTGTACGGCTTCTACTCGACTACGGCGCGGACATCGAATCGAAGAACTATGAAAACTCATCTCCATTGCACTTCGCTGCAGCGCGTGGCCATGTCGTTATTGTACGGCTTCTGCTCGACTACGGCGCGGACATCGAGGCCGAGAATAATGACAGTGCTTCTCCGCTGCTGCTTGCTGCATGGGAAGGGCAAGCGGAAACTACAGATAATCTTCTCAAGTGGAACGCAAAAATCGATGCCATGACGAATCGTAATGCGTCAGCATTACACTGGGCTGCATCACGTGGCCATGTCCAGATTGTACGCATTCTGCTAGACCGCGGCGCCGACATCGACGCCGTGTCAATGAACGGCTGGACTGCGCTACACGCAGCTGCGCGGGACGGCCATATCGATACCCTGGAGATTTTGCTTAGCCACGCCGCGGATATCGAGGCGACGAACGACGAAGGCTTGACTCCACTACACAACGCTGCACGGAAGGGCCATGTAGATATTGTGCGGAATCTGCTTAACCGCGGCGCAAAGATCGAGGCCAAAACCAATGGTGGCGCATCTGCACTACACTGGGCAGCATCGAAAGGTCATGTCGACGCCGTACGCCTTCTGCTAGAGCGCGGTGCGCATATCCGTGGCTTGGCCAATGCAAGCCGCTCCATATCGCTGCGCACCACCAGCGCCGACAACAGATGAAGATTCTGATTGACCGTGGCGCCAACGTCGTCGCGATAACCATCAATGGAGAGACACTGGTTCAGCTATGGCCGGACTGGGAAACTTATTGTGTTTGAGCACGAGCTTTGGTATAGGCGGGGAAATATTTGTCCCGAGCGGTGTAGCGTTCCCAGAGGTGGTGGGGCTTAATGATCGGGTTAAGACTTTCGAGTGGGGGTTGTTTATTAGGGATTGTGTTCGGGCATGAGAAATTGAGAATCAGTTGCTGAGCTGCTGGATGTTTCCATTTTTAGATGTCTCGGCTTGGGAAAATATACAGAAGTACTTATTTCGTTTGAATATGGAGGAGTAATGGTGTAGCTCGAGAATAGAACGTTGAAAAGAAGTATGATCGAGAAGTTGAAGTTCTATTCAACTTCGGAGTGCCATCTTATGGCCCGCACCGCTGGTAGTTACGGACTAATCCAAAACCGCATAGCGTCGTTCCTTCACAATTGGGAACCATCACATGCGGCTAGCCTGCTCCGCCATCTCATCTTATCGATCGTTATGATCTTATCCACCATAGTTATCCTACCGTCCCTAGCATGGCGCACTTCTCATCACGTAATGGCATAAATCACGAAAGCACCTGATGACTCAGTGTGAAGTGACTCTGGTACGAGCCACAATCACGTGACAGACAGTCGCCTGTGTGGCTTGGAGGTGGGGCGTTGTGGCGCTCGGTTTAGGTTTGGTCCTGGAGTCATTGTTACCTACCTCATACCCTCTGCCCGACCAACTGCGTCTCTTCTCGGGGCGATCCCACAGAAAGAACGGACACCCTAGGTATTCTAGGCCCTAGTTTCAATTCAAGGCATGTTTAAGCCAGACCACTCCGCATCTCCGACAGGATCACCCGTCGAGCGCTGCATCTCCCTGTGATAGAAACATGCCATTACCCGATCGAAAGCATTCCAATTGGCAAATTGCTACATACGGAAATCGAACATGAAGCCCGTGGGATAAAGCACACTCCTGAAAGCCGATGCCAGCGGCTCCCTCACCCCCGGGAGTCTCCCTGAAAACCAAAGTGCCGGAGTATATCATACCCGTCGTCTTCCTAAAATAAACTCAAGATCTCTCTCCCTCTCGTCGTTTTCCTCCTCCTTGTTTTTCCGACTTATGAAACACCAGAGGGGAGGGTGGCTTTTCTTTAATGCTTCTGGTAAATCTTCGCATGCTCGCTCGTCGCTCAACAATGACTGGTTTCAGATTGACGACCGATATGTTTGAGATCTCGGACAGACTCAGCCCCGACAGCTGGGACCACCCGTCACCCTTCCTAGCGCTACTATCAGAGGAGGACATCGACCCGCTCCGCTTCACTTTTCTGTACACGCGAGTGTCCAGAAGAGTCCGCTCAAAGGGAACGAGATAGCTATCAGTTGTCGGAAGGATCGAACTCATGGAACGGATCGAGTGTATATCGTTCTTTCCCTCGGATGATGCTCGGCTATTACGCTTGAGGGACGCCTCGCTAAACACACCTTCTCCTTGACTGCCGGCGCGGGTAAACCCCTGCTCGGACAACCACTTTTCCCACAGTTCCCTCTGTAATGAATATAAGGGCTCTCCAGCGCCGCCACCCTCGTTGCCCTCATTACCGCCGTGGGGAAGGCTGGGTAGTGTTGTCGAGACAGTCGCCATGATGTCGTCCAAGGTTTCAATGATCGGTATGAAATACGCCCATGGCGAGGAGGTGGATGTTGCGTGGAGATATCCCAACAACTCCGAGGTAGTCGAGTCCACTGCCCAGGCACCTGACATTCCACGGGCTAATGACAGCAGTTGCCGATGTCAGCAATTGTTCATTTCAAAAGCTGGATTACATGAGCGCATTTACCAAGTTCACGACTCGTCATAACCATGAACACCAATCCGAGGCCAGGCTGGTTCCGAAGGGACACGAGGCTAGGAACACCGGATGCAGTACCATGGCAGTATACCGAGCCGTTCATGATAATCTTTACACTTTTGCTGGCAAGGTGCCCCGTGGAAATGATGGGATGGGATGCGTCCGAGCCTCGACTGTCCGTTTGCGCGTCATGGAACACATTCGGAGGGTGAAAGTGGGCACCTACCATCTGCGGCGGCGAAATGAGTGCCCAGTCCATGATATATGAAGTGGCATCACGGTGGTCCACGCCGGTGTTTGCAGATCTGCTCACACGATTACCCGACGCGCAATGCACGGCGGTCATTTTATGGTCGTCGCGAACAGAAATGCGGATGTCCGATAATTCGATATGGTCCTCCGTGACGCGCGGTTTCAATCTCCGATCACCGTCGTCGTCGTCGTCGTCGTCGTCCGAGATTCGTGTTGAAGAACTAGTGCTGCTTGTCCTATCGCTTGACTGATCGCTCGTCTCGCCCGAATCGCTGTCTTCCGTTTCTTCATCCAACACATGCGAAACCGTAAGTCCAAAATACTGTCCATCAATCTCAATGTAGCCTCCGAGCAATGCCGTGCCCAGAGTCCTCTTACCACGATATGCCGATATCGGAATCCCACTCCCACTCCGATACATGCCGTTGCCAAATAAATTGCTCCCCCCCGGCGCGGCGGCATAGCTCACTCCTCCCTCCAGGAACTTCACACTGAACTTTCTTTGGTCAATGCAATTCGTCTTTGCAATAAGCCGCCTCATATCTCGTACGCTCCTGCACGTTATCAACACGGTTGGTCGGTCCTCGCACATAACGAGTTCGACGCAGAAAAATGCTTTTTTTTTGTACAACGATTTGTTGATCAGCTGCTGGATATTGGGTAGTACGACTGTGTTGAATTCTAGATGTATCTTCGGATCGCATTCAACCATGGAAGTATCGCCAGAAGATGTGCCATCGACGTGCCATATAGGTATGGGAACTGTCAAGACTGGTGGCGGGCTCTGTATTTGAGTAGACGGTTGAATCGCCGGAGTAGGTAGAATAGCTGACGGAGAAGGAGGCAGAGGCAAAGCGGCAGGGTCAATCGCGGAAGTAGGAATAATAGTTGTTTCACTAGGAGCAACAATTGCCGGAGCAGGAAGAATAACCGCCACAGTAGGAGGACCAACCACTGGAGGAGGAGTAATATTCGCCGGAGTAGAAGGCAGAGTCGGGGCGGCGAGGTCAATCGCCGGAATGGGAAGAATAGCCGCCGGAATGGGAAGAATAGCCGCCGGAGTAAGAGAGATAGCCTCAGAAGGCGGAGTAATAGTCGCCGGAGTAGAAGGAAGAGTCGGGGCGATAGGGTCAATCGCGGGAGTAGGAAGAATAGCTGTCTCAGAAGGAGCAACAATTGCTGCAGCAGGAAGAATACCCGCTGGATCAGGACGACGGGCCTCAGAAGGCGGAGTAATAATCGTCGGAGTAACAGACACAGTCGGGGCGGCAGGGTCAATCGCCCAAGTGGGAAGAATAGCTGTCTCGATAGGAGCAACAGTCGCCGGAGTAAGAATAACAGCCGCTTCAGTAAGAGTATCAATCGTCGGAGTAGGGGAATCGATCGCCGGAGGAGTAGATATACAACGCAACGTTTGAACGAAACGCAGCAATTCCTTACTACAACCGCCTTCCCCAGCTTTGTGTAGGGGTAGGAGCAGCCACCGGAGAAGGAGTAACAGTCGCCAAAGTAGGTATAGCTGTCTGGGGAGGAACAACAGTCGCAGAAGCAGGAGAAACAAGCTTAGAAGGCGGAGTAATAGTCGGCGGAGTAGGACTAACAATCTCCTGAGTAGGAGAAGGAATTGCCGGAGTAGAAGGTATAGCGGTAGCCGGTGGAGCAAGAGAATCAATCGTCGGGCTGGATACTGGCACTGTCGGGCTGGATACTGGCACTGTCAGGATGGATACCGGCGCCGGTAGTGCTGCGCAAGCGGTTGATGAAGGGGCAAGTGTTGGAATGCTGTCATCCAAGACCGGCGAGGAAACCGGCGCATCTTTCCCGGTAAACAAAGCTCCGAGAAAACGCAGCTTACGTCCCCCGCCCTCCGCCGGAGTTGGAGGATCCGTCGATGCGTTGCTACTCTGTCTTTGCCCGGGCCTCCGTGAACGGCTCCGGAGCTCTCTCTCGTCACCACTGAAGTAATCGAATCCGTCAGCAGAATCCGTCGGTATTGATGTTGTAGTTACCGTGGCATCGTGTCGTGTGCTTTCTGTGGCTTGATCATGCGCTGTGTAGGTAGTACTCTGGTCCTGGATTATGGATTGTTCGGCGCCAGATCGCCGCCGCGACATGGCCAAAGTACTACATAGTAGTCGCCCCATGGCTGAAAAGGGGTAGATCACGCCACAGAAGTAAATTAGGACTAGCGCTGCGAATTGTCACTTGTTTTCCATGACTACGGCCGAGGGCCTGACTGCATGTCTTCATCCAATCACAACTCAAAAGCGGTGAATTTTGTAAAATGAATCACGGTTTTACCGGGTTATCGTGGCTTCGTCAGGCCGTGCCACGACGTCGCGGTGAGAGCTTGGCAGCTACGGGGATCACGTAAGAGGAAATACCTCTACTGTAATGAGGTTTCCATATCTGTCATCCTGCCTCTGGTATCAAAGACAAAGTTTTACAGTGATAGATTGACAGTTAGCCCCTAAATGTCAAGTATGGTGATTTTGGTAATTACTTACTGAGTCAGCCAACATCGCACTCAACGTTTCCGGACCTGCCTGCCCGGTTCTTTGGAGCGCCGTCAGGGTCCACCCTGCCCCCTCTTTCGAAGCTTTCCTATTCATATGTCACGCCGAACGATTCTTCAACGTCGAAAGTCCAAAGTAAACCTTTTAATGTCGCAACTAGAAATCGGTGAGGTCATGTCACCGCGAAAACATCAAGGAACCCGGTCACTCCCAGGCTGGAGCATCGTTCTATCCGGAACACCGCGCACAGATTTGGCTGCCTACGGCGGAGGTGCCGAGTTTGTGCAGCAATCGGAATGCTTGGGACTCAAATAGGTAGTCGATTAACGATTTTTTTGTTTTTGTCGAAGTACTTTCACGGGTCACGGATGCGCTGGACCTTGCTTATTCCACGTCCGGCCGGCGCAGATACGCGCTGCATGTGCCTAGGCAGATGCGCCCGCCCCTTCGGGCATCCGATGTATGTATGTAGAAATGTGCTCCGCCGAATACTTCGCCGCCATCATGAATGCATTTACGGCTCTGATGATCCTGTTCATTGCATCATCGATTTGATGCGGGGAAGCCTTGGTAGTTGCCGTGAAGCAACGGGAACAACATCGGACAGTTCGAACTGCGAAACGTTGACTACTCTATTGGAGTCTGGTTCGTCGAAGTTGGCAGAGCGGAGTAACCATCCAGAACGCACCGCCGCCCCGCTCTCAAGTGCCAGCCCGTGCATGCCAAATTCGGCAGTTTACCAATCTGTCCCCCCTGAGCTGGAGACGTCTCCGAACGACAAGTAGATATCTATAGAGTAGAGCAGAGTATGTATGTGCCGCATTTGAAAATGGCATTTTGGGGGGGGGGGGCTGATGATCGCCCGATATGCGGTTTCCAAGCGAGGTGATTGGACGAATCCCCCGGCCAATCCGACACTGCAGGTTTCCATGTCTTACTCCCGTCGCACATGCAGTGACCACTGACATCAGACGAACCGCAGCAATCGCGGTGTTCGAGTAAATTACGGCTTTCGTTATCGTCTACGAACCGTTCGAACGGCAGTCAGAGACTCAAAGGGGAAGACTGTGTATGCGAAGCGGTGCATAAGAACATACGAATTGGCATTCCGGCTTGCAGTCGATTCCGCGTCGCCCACTATTTACCATGTTACTCTAGAGAACGAGGAAATATTTGCGAAGCTTTTTGGAAAGGACGCCTGACGGGAGGCAAACTGGAACGAGAAAGGCGGTGTCTCACCTGCGCTCCGCAGATGTGCCCGTCCGAGTCCCCGCGACAAATGACATTGATACGGGACACTCAGCCCGCCCCCTCCGTCACAAACGGAACACATGAGTACCGTATTCCAATGATTGGTTTGGTTTAGTTTCAGCTGACGTCCATCCATCTATCCATCCATCCATCGTCCACTACAAAGCCGCCCCGATCGAGCCGCCGGTTATCGACAGATCGATACTTACTGTACGGATTCTTGAACAGAACCATGCGAGTCGAGGCTAAGTTTCCCAGTCCATGCTACGACTTTAATGTTTGGATGCAGCCGTTTGGCCGGCCGGCGGCGATCAACTCGGGGCCGCCTACTAGAGTACTAGCAGCTGATGCAGCATACGGACTGAAGACCTGCTCTTGCATCGGCAACGATGGCCTCCGGTAGTGGTGCGGGATGTAATACGGATAAGTCAGGAAAGCCTGCGCATCCGCGGCCGAGTGGTGATTCCAAGTAGTGCAAGCAGGCATGGGATGGCTCTGGAAATACGTCGGGTCCGTGGGAATAACTATTGCATTATGATTTATATAGATCAACACACGTGTAAAAGAAGCCATTCTCCTTACCCCACCCCACCCTTATCATTACTTTCATCCTAGTCGTGTTCCTTTCGTTATCGTCTTCCTCCTCTGCCTTCTTTCCACCTTGGCCCTGAACTCCTCCTTTTCCTCCTCCTCCTTGTCCGCCTTTTCTCCTTTTCTTCCTCCTCCTTCTTCTCGGTTTCCAATTTCCGGAACTCCTCCTCCTTCCCGGTTTCCTCTCTCCCGTACTTCTCCCTTTCCCGAACTCATCCTCCTTCCCCGACCTCCTTCTTTTACCCCCCCTCTCCCCCATCTCCCCCCTCCATTAACGACCATCCATAAACCACCACTAACTAACCCGAAGGCTTGATCGTCGCCTGGCCACTTACACTACCGTCATGGGTTTACCTGATTGGTATTCGTTGATAAAGTTGTCAGTGATGCGCTGGCTGCTGCTCCCGCCTCAACATCACTCGGACCCCTATCTATCCTCCTCCGGAACGGGCGTTTCAGATACTTGACCAGCGTGCGGTCTTCGGTGTACTCGCCGCTGGTGTATTTCTTGAGCATGACGATGTAGAACGTGAGTGCCGCGAACGCAAACGTCGGTACCGTCGCGTACTGCCAGAACTCGGCGTGCGTCTTGACGGTCTGCTCGCCGGGGTGCAGGGCAAAGTACTAGTGTCAAATGTTAGCTAGGACGGGAATAGGAGGGTGAAGGTGGGAGAAAGGCGAGCTCGGGTGTAGATACCGATGTGAAGAATGTCAACGGAAGGAATATCGTCGTCACGATGGTAAACATGGACATCGTCTCGGCGCTCATCTTGGCGTGTGCGGCGTGTTTCTCCGTGGTTAGCCGCACGTGTGTTCCTCCAAGCTGTAGATACCGGTGGCATCAGTCTTGGGCGCGCTATATAGCGGGATCTACTCGGAGCCGGCGTTCCGAGTACGGCGGTACGGGAAAGAGGGATCTCACATTCTGCTGCGTCTTCCTCGCCTCCTTCAGCAGCGGTTTAATCTGCTCTTCGAACCTCCTCCGCTCGTTCATCATGCTCTGCAGGGCATCGAGAATGATCACGTTATGCTCGCGGTTCTGGAACAGCAGCGGCAGCTGCACGATATTCTGGTTGTACCCCTTGTATTTCACGTGCGGTGCGCTGTTCTCGATGATCTCCGCCAGGTCCGCAAGCACCTGCAGCTGTGTGGTGATCAGATGCAGTATTGTGCCCACGTCGGCGATGTGGCTGGCAAGCTCCTGGCCGATCTTGACGCCCTCCTTTTTATATCTTTTTAACTGATCGGAGTGCATCTTGGTGGAGTCGGCGGAGACGTGCCGGTGCGTCCGATGTTCCTGTTGTTTTAGTTTCCGTTAGCGACGGTATCTGCAGCGGCCGGGGGTGGTGATGCGATCGACGCGCACCAGGTTCATGGATATCCGCCGCAGTTTGTCGGAGACAGCTCGGGCCGAGAATTGCAGCGCCGTCGCGATCATGTGCACGAGCAGGTGCAGCGCGCTCACTCGATATTGGTGTGGAAAGAATGGGAACGGACTGGACTGTTTGTCGTTGGCCGTCCGCGCCATGATGATCATGTCTATGGAAGGCGCCGTGAGCGGAGCACCATGGAGTGAGGATGGGAAAACAAACCACTGTTGATCACCATGAACGTTGACCGGTGCACAAATATTTGACCTCCCTGAGAATCTCGATTCGTGTCTGGATTGACTGGTGTTGTGGGTGCGAGTCCCCCAATGCATCTTCGGTACTCCTCGAGTGTATGGTTATTTGAGCTTTCGTCGGGCGTGCCGATGGTGAGATGTGGAATCGCGATCATCAGGCGAAATCGCATCGGCTCTCGCATGGCAAAGAGGGAGACAATGGGCGTGAACCGATCGTCTACCTCCCAAGGGGCAGGGTTGGGAACGTTGGTTGCCCCGGTTTGATCTGTACCACTCAACTGCTGTTGGGGCACCATCTCCGCAGGGAGCAAGTTGATGTTATTATACAGGTTGACGTACGCCGGATGGCTCGCGTCCTCTTCTGCCGCGGGTGGTTCTATAACGGCTGGGTCTATCGGATCATGCACGAACTCACTGTTATCGCATCAGTCTCCACACCGTCTCCAGCGCGCGGACAGTAAAACATACAGAACATGCACACGCAACAAAGAATCTCCCGACCCATCACTCGGTGGGTATATCTCCGACGCCACCTGCGCAGCGACCGACAACTTGACTGCGGTTACATGCGGCGTTGCGACACTCGGCTCCCCCTCCGACGACGATACATACCAGTCGCTGTCGTAGCCGGCGGGCTGTTGGTTGAGCAGGTACACATGCCGCACGCAGTCTCCGGGTTCGTTTCGCGAAACTGCCTCTCCGGGTTCGTTTCGCGAAACTGCCCGTGGGAGTGCCAGTTGCATCGGCCGGCCTCCCACGATCCGCATGCGGCGATATGGGTACGTGAGTATCGTGGGTGCGTCGGATCCTGCGGATCCTGTGGGTGCTCCGGTTGCTCCGGCTGCTGCGGGATCTGCGGGTGCTCCGGGTGCTCCGGGTGCTCCGGTTGCTCCGGCTGCTGCGGGATCTGCGGGTGCTCCGGGTGCTCCGGGTCCTCCTAGCTGCGCAGTGATGATATTTTCTCGGTCCAATCCAGGGGCGTCGTGGCGTGGTGGGATGTTTCCGCTGTGGAACTGCTGCGCGTGGTCGGCCATAATTTCGAGATAGTCAACGGACGAACTCCGGACGGAAACGAAAAGCGGATACGAGAGGTATTTAAGTAAGTGGGCATCTGAGCAGGTAGTTATGTAGTTAGCTACATGTGCACATCGCGTCTGTTGCGCGGCCACGGGTGAGACACGGCCTCTCGCTTTCTGATTCGTCTCCTTTCCATCGCAGCGCCGTCGTTCCTCTCTAGCTCAGCCTTGACATGGCCCGAGGATGAGAACTAGTTTAACCCATCGTCCAATGGTACGCACTACCGTAAAGCGATCGCGGAGGTTCATCTCTAGTTTTGTAGGTCCTAATCGAACCAGCGGCAGCGATGGGGTCTACGCGGGCCATTGAAATCAGGAATGCGAATCCATGCGCATCGAAAAGAAAAAGGAGAAGAAAAAAGGATGAATCTCCCCCCCGCGTTCGAATGGTCGGCTGCCAAGAAAAACCCACGACTGCGGCGACCTGCCTTTGTATGATACGTTCCTTCGTGCGGTCGACCGAACCCATCCAGATTCCAATGTGAACATGTTCCAGTGCGGTCGGTGATCCTGGCGTGTATTCGCCGCCCTGCGAGACATGCCACTGCAGACCCTCGATGACATATTGGCGTTCATCCAATCTTGTCGACCTTGCAACTCCGTGGCGGTGCATTCAATTTGGAACCGTAAAGAGCCAGACGCGTGACCTGCTAGCTGGATGGCGAGGCTGTCAGCTCCGGTAAGACAGATGGATCGGCACGGCGCGGACATCAGTGCCCACCGTAGTACTAGTTAGTAAATATCTACTAGTACTGTAGGAAGATAGCGTTCCAGCCACACGGTATGCAGGTTTCTTCGGTTACTCAACTCCCCCGTCTCCGGATTCGGACCCATACTACCAGGTAGTAGTCAGCGATCTGTCTTTCAGCTCCGCCAATTTTGGCTGCCATTGTGACCGACGTGCTCAAAGATCTCCACCGCCCTTCACACCGAGTCCTCTCATTGTTGGCCATGGGACTCCCGTGATCTTCTCTCCAACCACTTGAGTAAACCAGTATGCGACCCTTCAGATTTATTTGGCCCGTTGGACGGGCGGAGATCTCCGATGCGAGCGGCGAGCCTGGGTGGGGGGGGAGGCGGGGCGGGGCACCACCACGGTGCTAGGTACTAGTTGGCCTCGGCTGCGATCTCGACGCCGCTGGGATGAGGCTGATGATGACGGTCGGCGGTTGCCTTTCCCGGCAACCCAACCACCATGATTTCCGTCACGAAACCGGGACTAGTGGTTGTGGCGATGATCGACCTGAGTGACCGGGTCGACCAGAGCTTGGGAAACTCACGAAAATCTCTGCAAGGTTGCATCCTTGCCAGCATCAATACCAACTCTACCCTATTTCAGCCGCATTTTACAGTATCTCGCCGCATCGTCGGACCCTGATCTCCGTCGCTCAATGAAGATGCGCGCGGCATGAAGGGCCGGAATGGAGTCCTTTCGTTTGCACTACGGTACGCAATCAACTGCAGTCGAATACCTACCTATGTGCTCTACATACATAGCCCGAAGAACGGTACGTATCTAGGCTGATAAAAGCTCAGATACGCGTACGTGAGTACTTACCAAGATACTGCTAAGGTAGGCGCCCTGCGCTTGCATATGTGCAGGATGTACATAGCCTGTCGCGCACCAATCGTTGCACGCGGCCAGTGCAAACTCGGCAATTCCGCCGTAGCCAAACCCATGCGGCTCGGCGTGAATCCTGATTGCGGGCTGGTGCAATGGTTCCTTTTCGTCTCTTCAGAGTCCAAGCTGGCAGCAATTTTCGCGATAAACTATTGCTGTCCTCCCTCGGCGGCCATTTGTCGAAGGCGGGGCAGCCGCAGCGGGGAAGTAATACGGTCACCGCCGCTGCAGATTCTTGTGCTCCGCTCAGTGGCAGTGGGATGTAGATGGTTATCTGCTACGTACGGATGTAGAGTACATAGGTAGGTAGAGTACCTACCTGATGTACCGGTGTCAGTACCTAGCATCATCGGCACGCGAACCCCCGGCGGCGATATGTAGCCCCCCAGACCGCGATCCCAAAATGGACGAATCGACAATCGAGTCACTCGGGAAGAGCAGCAGCAGCAGAGCGGCTCCGGGGCGATGAGCTGCGTCCCGACTACTTAGAAATTAAAGTGGAGAACGGGATTCCACTGCGGGTACCGGTCGTGTGGGGGGCGGGCGGAATCGGTAGCATGACGTGTTCTGCGGGTTTTCCCATTGGCTCGGCTCACGCAGCTGATGCGGTTCGCCGGTTATCCTCGTTATCGTCTTGAATCTTGATATGATTCCCGACGCCGGGCCGGTGGTCGATCGTGGTGCTGACGATGCCCGTCGACGCTAGATTGGCCCGCTCTTCTGACGGCGGATACGGGAGTCTCAAGAGCGGATGTGGTCAAAAAAAGGGATCAATTGAAAAGCAGTTCGATGATGATGATGATGATGATAATGATGATGGTGGTGATGAGAAGAAAAGCAGGACGAACAGGAAGAACATAAAGAGTGGCAACAGAAATAATTCCACGTTTAACGACCGGATCGGGTCTGCGTCGGGTCTCACCTCCATAACACACAGGTCCCACGAGGTCGCAGCAACGTCTCTCCTCCCAAATTCAAGGTTTCAACAAGGTCTCAACAAGGTCCCTCCCCTCCGGTAC
Source organism: Tricharina praecox (assembly GCF_024521635.1). NCBI lineage: Eukaryota > Fungi > Ascomycota > Pezizomycetes > Pezizales > Pyronemataceae > Tricharina > Tricharina praecox. The sequence goes on from NW_026250448.1 coordinate 64,660, forward strand.
TCGTCGCATCACCAAGGCGCTCGGTTGCAGTGTCGTGAGTGACACGTGAGCATCACGTGCGAGGAGCGTGACCAGCTTCTTGGCACTGTGGGCCGCCGATACCTTGTGGAGACCTGGGTGGGACCTTGTGCTTGGGGAGAGAGGCCTCGCAGAGACCTGGTGGGACCAGCTGTTATTGAGGGGGAAACCAATGCAGCCGTTGAGCGTTTTCTTTTACTACTATTCTTCTCGTCTTGTCGATCCATCTCTTGTTCAACATATCAGACATTATTCAACATAACAGATATTCCTAAAAGTTCATAGACCTCTTTTACTCAATTGAATCACGTTTCTACATCTCTCGTACCCGTCGAGGGTACTTCAGTACCAACCTGGGCTAAGAGCGAAATGGTGCATCTTTTTTGTCTTTGGTGTCAACTTTGTCTTTGGTATGAAGCTTCTTCTTGTCAAATACGACACGGCGGCCCAAGCCAGGCTTCGGGCGAATGATCGCCACTTCAGCCTGTGTTTGGCATTCCCAGTACTCGCTCAGCAGATACTGACCAGTACTGACAGACCGCCTCGCGCAACATGAGATATGTCACGACTCACGACTTGTTCCTTCTCTTTGCCCTCGCCGCTACCGGCATTCCCGAATCTGTACCCAACTCACTTCGATGAGAAACTGCGCCGCACCAGCCCGCGTTACTGACGAATACTCACGAAAGAAAACAAGACGTTCGAGGAGGCCTTGGGCGGACCATCATCGCGGTGATCAAGAATTTTCGCAGTCCACCAGATTGGATCATGGCAGTTACATACACGCCCACATGTCCGTGCCCACCCCGCCGTTCCCGACCGCCGGCCGCGCGCTCAACTTGGGATTTCTCTGCTGCTCTCCGCCTATATACATAACCGTTCTCCACATCCCAGGGTTGGCGCCGGATATCTTCAGCAAGGGCTGGTAGGTATGTACTCTACATTGCCCGCAGAATGACGGGGTTCTGCATTTCCAAGATGCCGGGGCGCACTCATCAATCTCGATTGTCGAGCCCCGCTCGTCCACTGATTTACCGATTTACCGCATGGGCGCGATCATTGCACACACATGGTGGTCGGACGTATTACACGCTTTCCTACGGGTACATGGAGCAGCTAGGTATGTATGTATGTTCGAGCATGGCTGCGATTCTGCGGCCGCAAAGCATCGGACCATCGCGTACATGGCTGTGTCCGGCACCAACATCCAATCATCATCCTTGGTGCGGGCGGCGGCCAGCAACAAAAACCTCATTGGCACCCCGTGCCACGCATCGCCATGCACGATTCCCCATCAGCGGTGGAATCGCGGCCGACACTCCCTGGGGGACCACAAGTCCAGACCAAACCTGCGGCGGGGAGGGGGGTGGGGCTTATCGCACGCAACTCGTAACCGAACCATCCCGCCCCCACCGCGGGGGGATCAAAGTCCACGGCAACGATGGCAACCGCGGCCTTATCCACCGAATTAATTCCATGGTTATTATAGGTGCAGTGGGCCGCGCGCAGGCCGTGCAGGCCGTGCAGGCCGTCTGAGACAGCAGCGGCCACAGCTGGACTCAACTCCGCGCGCCGCACAGGATCCATGGCACCGCCCGCAATCGCATTTTCACCAGAGCGCGCTCGCGGTTAGCTACGGCAGAATTACCGAGTCGGCAGCATCATCGGCGTCTGCGGAGCGATTTGCATGGGTGATAGGCAACTACTATACGGTAGAGTAGGTAGCCAAGTATTTACCCATATTATTTCGTCCAAGCTCACCCAGTGCTATACTTTTCTCCACGGCCGAGTTACTATGATATAGTACTCCAGGCATGTGCGAATGTGGGCCTATAGCAGCGTTTATATAATCGGCGTGTGCACTCGTCTTTACGCCACTTACCTACCGCCTGCATGCATCTTGAATTACTCAACGCACATATCCACTCTATGTACATACCTAGCCTAAACACCACCAAAACCCTAAAAGCACAACGTTAAAATGGCCGCATATGCGTGCGCGGCGCAAGCCTGCGCTGGTGCATAAGTTGCACATCGGTGCAAGTCGCAATTTGTAGAGTACATATTCGTGCACTGGCACGTGGGCCCGGCAGAGGGTACTCGCGACTCTGGTACTAAAGGCGGGGCAAAGTCACGAACCGATGATACCTGAAGGTTGAAAGAGGCGCGTAGTTATGTGCTCCTATGTATCGAGCTGCACCCGCGTGGGTTGCCCCCGCCCGACCGCTTGACAAATCGGCACGTGTTTTCGGCATCACCATATATGATTCGTATTTCTCGACGAGTACGAGGGGCGAGGGGCCAGTGGACCGGCCAAGCAATGGTCCAGCTCAATGCATAAAATGGTTGGCATAGGTATTAGATAACCACTCATTATAATCGTATAGGTAGTAACATGAAAACATGTATGTACAAGCAACATTGCCTCCGTTCCGCGTATCCTTCATCCTCCTTCTCGTTAGCTTCCTGATTCAAGCGGTGGTATTTTCGTCGCGTTTCCTTCTCCTCCTCAATTCCTCATCCCTTTCCCCCCAGGTTCTCCTTCGTTTTTCCCATAGCCATGTCCTCCGCGTCCTCCCCAATTCCTCGTCATCCTTGCCCTTCCTGATTCCTCTTCCTCCGATTCCCCCTCCTCCATGTACTCCTCCTCCTTGTCTACCACCCATTTCCCCACAATTTGTCGTCCAACAACCTAACCCCGCAAACTTCGCCGCCCACCCACCCCTCCGTCCTGTGTTTCAAACTCCATCGTTCCTTCCCCTCGCAACGCACCCGACCCTTGTAGCGCCATCTCCGGATCCGCCTGTGGCTCGGAGGAATGCGTCCATTTGAAAATCGATTTCAGCCACTGCACAACCTTGCGATCCTCGGTGTATTCACCACTCTTGTACTTCTTGAAGAGCACGATGTAGAGCGTGAAGAGGGCGAACACGACCGTGGGCGGGCCCGAATACTTCCAGAAGTCGAACTCGGTCTTGACGATTGCTTCGGCGGGGTTGAGGGCGAAGTACTGGACGAGTTGGGGTTAGCTGGGAGGGGGGAGGGGGTGGGGCGGGAATGGGAGGGGGGGTACCGAGGTGAAGAATGTTAGCGGAAGAAACACCGTCGTGACGATCGTGAACAGCGACATCGACTCGGCGCTCATCTTTGCATGCGCGGCGTGTTTTTCCGCAGCGAGGTGCATGTGTCTTCCGCCGAGCTACACACAATTGCACGAGTGATCAGCGGGGGCACAGGCGCACACGGAACAGTTCGGCTCAGCTCACGTATTGCTGTGTCTTCCTAGCCTCGCCCAGCAGTGGCAGGACGTGGTCTGCAAACGCCTTCCGCTCATCGATGACCATCTTTAGCGCGTCCGTGACGATGCGGTTGTGCTGAGCCTCCTGTAGGCGCAGCGGCAGCCGCACAATGTTCTGGTTGTACCCTTTTGACGCGTCCAGTGCGTTGTTGGCGAATATACCGGCGAGCTCTGTGAGCGCCTCGAGCTGTGCACGGACTAGGTGTTGGATCGCGCACAGGTCCGCGATGTAGTAGGCGAGCGTCTCGCCGATATCCACGCCTTCCTTCATGTGCGTCTGCAGCACCTCGTCTTTGATGTCGTATAGGTTCCGCGAGATGTGCATTTGTATTCGATCCTGCTGTTTGTTTGTTTTTGTATCAGTCACGACTTGTGTTCCGCTCGTGGAGTGTGGGGATCCAAACCAGGGTCAGAGATATTTCCCGCAGGTGGTCGAGGACTACTACGTTCGAGAATTGTAGCGCCGTTGCGATCATGTGCACTAGTAGGTGCACGGCACCAACGCGACACTGATACGGAAAGAACGGAAGCGCGCTGGACTGCTCGTTGGGCGCCGTTCGCGAGAGCATGATCATGTCTGTGGAGTGCGCCGTGAGCAAAGCGGCGATGTGCAAAAATCGGTAAACGACTTACCACTGTTGATCACCATGAACATCGACTGGTGTACGGAGATCTGGCCCTGTTGCGCCGCATCCTCGGGAATCCCGCCATGCACGCTCCCGCGCGCACTGCCCGAACCAGGAGCATTGCCATTGGGAGCAGTGCTGTTTTTGACTGGCGGCGGCAAGAGGGCCTGCGACCTGACTAAGCCGATATTCTTCCGGTACTGCTCGAGGGTGAAATTCTTCGCCGCCGGGTCTTCATTTATGCCGAAAGTGAGGTGCGGGAGGGACAGCATCAGCCGAAACCGTTCCGGCGCAAATGTGGCGCGCAGGGAGATTTCGGGCTTGAATCTGTTTTTTGCCGAGAATGGGGGGGCCTTCTCGAGCCACTTCTGGATAGTAATATCCGTTGAGCGCACGGTAGATTCGGTATCCGGGACCGCCTCGGCGTCGAGAGAATTGATGCAGTTATACAAGGTAATGTGCGGTGGCTCCGCCGGTGAAGGATTTGGCGAAGGGACCCGTCCGGCCCCCTGACCTGTCTGCGATCCGTTCAAACCCTGTGCTGCTTCCACTGGGTTATGCCAGAACTCTCTGCCCGCCCCGTTAGTGTTCCACTGCGTCGGGGTTTTTAATCGTGAATAGTCACACATACAGAACGTGCACGGCTCCCAGCGAATCTGTCCACCCTTTGTTTGGTGGGTACACGGCTCTCGCCGTCTGCTCGGCCAGCACCAACCTCTCGGGCTCATGGACGGTGCGACTACTGGTATTTGCCGCACCGTGATGGCTTTCGCGGTCGAAGCCGGGGGGCTGTTGGTGGAGGAGATAGACATGGCGCACGAAGTCAGTCGGGGATGGTCTTACGTCTGCACCGTCGTGTTCCGACCAAACCGGGGCGCCGCCGTCGAACGCAATGAGAGGTGGCGGAGGTGGATTTCGGAACAATTCTTCGGGCGCCGTCGACGCGAGTAATGGCGGAGGAGTGACTTGTAAACCGGCCATTTTGTAGTAGATGTTGGAAGAGTGGTTATTAGCTGTATCATAGCACCGACCGGAATTTCAAACTACTTATGCTGTTGTTACTCTAGTATGGGTTCACGTCGGTACGGCAACCGCGCTGATTCCGCAGCCCAAGGTGAGACACTGCCTTTCTTCTTCCGGTTCGCCTCCTTTCCGCCCGTAGCTCGGTGGTTCGGCTTCCTCAATTCCAAGTCATCAGCCTCAACACGCACAAGATCAGTTGATAGTACGCATACTGTCCACCACTTGCACGCAACGGAGACAGCGCAAGTTCATTCCTCATCTAATAAGAGGGGCGTAGCCATACGTGCGATAGGCCTCCAGCGGGATATGTGAGGGCGAATTCTCACAGGCTACCGAAATGCAAACAATCAAATGCTCTTCCCGTCGTTCAGATGACTCCCATACGAACGAACGAGGCATCCCTCTAAGCGGGCTGAGCCCGAGTAAAGCGGGAGCTCCGGTTCGTTCGATGGGCCGTGTGCCCGCCGAGTGAGACATCCCAATCTGCGGCGTACTCCTTCGGCCCGGTGGGGTTCAACCAATAACGTCGAACGAGCCACGTAAGTATCGAGCGATCGATTCACGCATTCGATTTCGAATCTTGAAGGTGCAGTGACATTGCCAGGCAGTGCACGCCGGTAAACCGCGGCGGCGCCGCGGATAGGCAACCTGCGCATTTCGTTTTAGGCATGTATGTAGACTACTCGTTTGGACGGCCGTCGATCTCGATTCTCCAAGTATGTAGATTTTATACAGTCCCGGACGGATTCGTGCGGATTCGGACAGACCGCTAGCGCCACATCCCCAGTCAGTCCAACCACCTGTGAATCCGTCTAGTAATCCGGGGGCGGCACGGTTCAAAAATGCAAGCACAGGCATGGGCACAGAGAACCACCTACCAGCACATGGGACTGAAGGTACTGGGTGGCTGGGTAGCTCAAAGTTTATCACCACTTCAACCTTATCGACGCGTCGCCCCCACCACACCACCATCTTTGAGTCTCGACCGCTTTGACATGCGAATGTACATAGCTTGTGCTTTTGTCTGCTACTCTTTGCGCTATGCTGGTGATTTAAATGCATATCGAAACTTCGATTCTATCGCGATTGAACACCCGAACACGTTTCATAATCCGGTATACATGTTGTGCGCGCCGAGCTCCGGGCCACGTAGAGCTTCAGCCCCAAATCGGTCGGAATGTTTTGAGAGAGAATCTTGATGATGAAATAAAGATGATCCGCCGCGTCGCAGAGCAAGAGTTCCCAGTCTATGATACTGTTAGGTTGGTGTCAAGGAGCTGGTCTGTATTCGTGATACTCCTCACGACAATATCATGGTAAAGTAAAGTTATGTGTGGCGTACTGTGGCGCATGAGGGGGAGGCGCAGTCACAGTGATGGTGGCTTATCGGTGTGTGCGTTGCTGAAACATCCACACATCGTTGCGTGCAGTGTCAGGTACTGAGAGGTTGGATGCCGTCAGCTGTATCTTCCTTCGTAGAGGTTCTTATGATCCTTCTCTGCCGTGCATGTCCTTCTCCGCCGTCTGTATCGTTTCACTTCGCCGTGTACTTTCTTCTTCGCCCTCTATATCGTTTTCACTCGAGAGTACTAATAGGAAATTGGGGCTTTTCGTCAACCAGCCTACACGTATCCGGGCTCGGCGCACCAGCTGAGAGACCCAAAAACGGGTGCGAGAAACGTGATCAATTGGAAAGGTCTATGATGATGGGGATGATGATGAGAAGAACGGAAAACGGACAAGAAGAACAGAAACGGTGACAAAAGAAACAATTTAACGTTTAACGACCGCATCGGGTCTGCGTCAGGTCCCACCTCCAGAACACATAGGTAGACCGTAGGTCCCATCAGGTCCCAGCAAGGTCTCCCCTCCCAAACACAAGGCCTCAACTAGGTCTCCCCTCCTGAATAAAAGGTCCCAATAAGGTCTCCTCTCTCCGGTGCTAACTGATAACACTAAGCCGCCTCTTCCTTCGCGCCTGTTGTCTGCCTCCACAATGCGAGGAGCGCTACGTAGGATAGAGAGGGGGGATGAGATCATAGCCATTGATGCGATAAGATAAGGACGAGTGGCTAGCCGGACTGAGGTCCCCGGATGGTGGGGATCTGACTCTAGGCGCCGTTGGGTTAGTCTGTGGCAGCGGAGAAGGGCTACATGATGGCACTTCGAACCTCAACTTCTCCATCATCCTTCAACCGTTACCCTTGCCGGGCTACGTCAGCCTCCCTTATTACTAACTCCGCTCTAGTTGAGCCCGAGACACTGTACTCCTGCAGGAAGTTAATTATCTTTTCTGTTTTCGCGGGGTTTTTTTTCGACGATTGTGTGGCGATGCCAATTTGTGGCGGTGGTGGCGCAGCGCCATCCTCTTCGATTCCGACCGTGAATGCTGTCTCGGACGATCCGACACTCTGCCAACCTCGGTGGATTGGCAACTACCAACGTACCTAGCAGTAGTATCGGCTGTAGCTTGTAACTTGTGTGGTGCGTGCGATCAGCCTCGCAGGTTTTGTCTCGGCTATCGTCCGCGACTGTCTCTGCGACTCGACGGCTGGATTCCAAAACATCTGCACGGCGAAGATTCGCTGAGCGCACCGGCATGCAAGCTAAGGTCTTTATTTTCCGGATGCACGGGTGCATCCATGATCGTCGTACATACTCGTCACGGAGCCTGTCAGATACTACTCAGCCGCACCATGTCATTTTGTAGTTCGAGACAGAGGGGAGGCGAAACCATCGGACCGTCAACAACCAACCAACCGAACCGTGACTTCATTCGGGTTGTATACGAGACTCGGGGAATGTTATCCGAGGCTAGTTGCGTGCACCGTGTTTGCCGTCTCGATAGTCCATCTGGGTAGATAAGAGCAATTGATCTACTTGAGTACCGATGTGCGTACTTGCACGAAAGTCTCGATCGGCGGTACATAGCTCTCAACCTTGCGATCTCAAATGCAGACTATCGACATTGGCGCCACCCGGTAGGCTACCTATCTGCTTAGTTATGGGGCGGACTAAGCTTGATGACTTGCGTCCCGTCCCGCTATCATGGGCTAAACGTGGAGAACCAAATCTCCGGCTGCTAGCTGGCACGGGTTGTGTTGGCGAATCCTGATGCAGTGGCGCTATCCTATTGGTCCTTCGCTACCGACGGGATTCGTTATCCTCGCAATGTACTCGCATACCCGACATCGGTACCTACCACGTTTGTTCCCGGCCAGTTCGAATTTCTTCGAGGATCCGGTTTTCGATCGTGGCTAACCTGAAGCGAAGCACCATGACGGCTGGCTGGCTGCCGGCGTTCCGGATGACGATGCTCGGCTTTAGTTGTCGATCTGTGGGGTTGGGCCCGTGTGAAGGAGTAGAGCTCCGGCCGAGGGGCAAGGCTGACCGCGGGTGAATGCGTACTGTACGGCGATAAGGGGGAAAGGACCAACGAAGGTCGGCCGAAGGAGAACGTTGTACCGGCACGTGTCGAACCGAGTCAAGATGACAGAGAGCGCCATAACCCACAAAAACTCTCTCTGAATATCCACTTTCAGACGAAGATACCAATCCTCAGGGCTCCACCTCCGCTGTAAATAGACAGTCGAATGGAAACTGACCGCTAAAAGTACAGCGTCACAGCGTATCACTCGCACTTGTTTTTCCGCCGGTGTTGAAATTGAGAGAAAAACTTGACTTGATTGATGGATTGATACAAGAGAGATGAAAGAGAAGACTTCTTATAGAGGAAAAGAAGTCCGTGTAGACGACGAGGAAGCCGGGCCTCAGACAGTGGATGCGGCAATAGTGGTCGCCGGACTGGGCTGAGGGCTTGAAGGCTTAAACAGAAGCCATGGACAATGCAAAGAACTACGAAGGAAATGAGAACAGTATGCAAAGGACTGTGGAAAGTAGCAATGACAGTGGAAAGTAGCAGTGATTCCGGAAAAGGCAATAAAATGCATAATATCAACAGCCGGGAACCCACTGTTGTGAGGATATCGCTGGATGAGTTTCGTCAGGTGAAACGTTAGAATCAACAGTTAACCCGACGTCAGCAGACCAAGGCCGGCCGAGCCTGGCAAGGTCTGGTCGGTCTGGATATATCCCGGCCTACTAACGCCTAAGTCGGGTCTACTAAGTTTTATCCCGACCGACCAGACCGGTCGGCCGACCGGTTTGGTCTATGTAGAGCACTGCAGCTTACAGGCCGCCGTGGGAGCGGTAAAGGGGGACGGGGAGAAGCGAGGAGCGGAGGAGAGCATGGTTTCCTTGTACCTGCTTTTGCACTGATGGGTTATACATTAGAATGGATGCGCATCCATATATACAAGTATTCTCTACGAGCCATTTCGGAGTCCGATTCCTCGGCACTCGGGTGGCTACCCGCCTTGTCTACCACCGCAAGAGTTGCGATAAGATAAGAGTGGTTACCTAGATCAGATCGGATCAGATCAGATAAGATATCCGCTAGGGGTACAGGTTATGATGATGGCTGAAGAAGGATCACCTTACATAGATGAAATAGGTTAGACTACTGTACTATACAGAGGTTTCGAGATGGAACTCTGATATTGTCTGCCACCGCTATGCGTGCAGCGATGTGTACACACACCTCCGACAACCACACCAACCTTCCAAAAATGCCAAGACTATGCGTTGGCACACCAAATGCCCCGCTCACTTTGGCTTCAGGATTCATGTTGCGTGTGTGTCCACTCTTTCCGACCGCGGATTGAGTTCCCCGACCGACGAATTCGACGACGATGAGCATGAAGCGATAGAGATCAATCGAGCCTCGCTCCCTGGCCGGAGAACTGCACCACCGCGGGTGGTACGTCCGAACCTTTGAAGAAGTCTCACCATCGCTTCCCCGCACATCATCATCGATTTTATCACTCTAGGAGAGCCTGTTTAGTAGGCGATACGGCGACGGCGGGGAGGAGAGTGAACTCCAGGGGGAGAGCTCAGGGCTTGGCCCAGGACAACGTCGACCATGACAACCGGCATTTTGCCAATCCCGCCTTCGATCTAAATATCTTCGCTGCTATTCATCGGGCCCCGGCCTTGACAGCTACGCATCGATGTGTAGGATAGATTGGGGGCATCAGAAGATTAGCGATCGATAAGATAAGACATATATGATAAGAAAAAGTGGCTAGTCGGATTGGGCGGACCCGAATGATTGTTATAGCTGGACCAGCCAAATCGGGAGGCTCCGAACGTTGTATGCAGTGGAGGAAAGCCATATGAAATGGCTCTTCGAGGTTAAACAGAGCCTCAACTTCTCCGTCATTCTCAACTTCACCGTTCGCTTTGCCGAGCTACGTCACCTGAGCAGTAGCTAACTAGAACGCTAGCCTTTTCATTCTCCTCATTTTCTGCGCCCTCGGCTACGGAATATAAGAGCTATCAGAACGTAGGCTTCGATCGCGCCAAGTGGTACGTGTGCGCATCTACATCTTACTACCACTATTGGAGACCGCCGGTAGTTGTTCGGTACGATGATACAGGAAGACCAATGGGTATTCTGGATCCGTTGCCCAATTGAAGGTTCTAAACTAATCGCCGATCGAAGGGATACAACGAATAGTTTTAGCGACCGAATGCAAATCTGCGAAAGCCTAGGCTTACAAGTCGCGTCACGATGCAGTTCATCCTTAAGAATGGAACTGAAACCTTGTGTCGTCGAAGAGGATGTCTTATGTCACCATGAAATTAGCTGGCACTACCTCTCCGTGACGCATCATGAGCACGCAACTACTCAGATCGTGTCGTGCGGGGTAGTCTGCAAGGCTCTGCGCTAGCTAGCTACGAAGTGGGGGTAAATTCCCCGCATATCCCTTGCCTGCAGGCGTTCTACCAATAGTGGGAAGCATGACTTCTGTACCGGAGTTCGGCTTCGGGGAAACCTGGACTTGCCTATGCAGACGTGTAACTGGAGTGCAACTTCTCGTTTTACACGAAATTGGCCATTCGACGTCTCGGCCACTACTATCAAACAGAGCAATCAATACTAAATGAGACCATTGACGTGTCCTCCGCCGAAGCCCCATGGACCAACGCCTTACGAAGTGTGCTTCAATACCTGACTGGTTGGAGATGAGCGACTCTGTCTCATACGATGCACATGAGGCTCGCATGTAAAGTGTAAGGGGTTTTTTCCTTTTCCCCCTATCGTTTACTTAGGACAACACCACTCACAACGTCATAGTAAAGGCGGGGTATACCTAATGAGCGTCGAGCGGAGCCTCATATGAGACCTGGACACAGGTCCGACAACTGTACTTAAGTGGGATCTGGCGGCAACTTGTTGTCGGGAGAATCGAACGAACTCATAGCCATCACCACGCCCAAGCGTATCCCACTTCTTCGAACTCATTTCACCCCACTGGCTACAAGCGCAGATACCCACGAGCAGGCACACATGCCGACGCAATCCGAGACGGCTTCGATGGCCGAGATCTCCAGCGGGCCAGGAAACCCCCCAGCACCGCCGGTTCTACCCCTGACGGGCGAAATTCCGCCGCCGTCCCAGTCGGACGCGCCGAAATATGACCCGACGGTCAAGGCAGGATCCGCGGAGGAAAGATGCAAATATACTCTCAATCAATTCGTCGACAGCAAACCAGGGTTGCGCGAATTCTTCCCGGACAAAATATTCGCCGGTTATGCGGCCAGAGCTGCGAGACTGGTCGACGAGATAATCAAGCTGAAGTGTCCCAAAGAAACGGCGCAACAGTTCGCAATTTTGGTTCTGTATGATCTGGCTCTTTTGATTGGTGAGTGAGATCGCAACACATTCCCTGGGAAACGGACTAACCGGCGGTCCCAATTCAGACGACAGTAGCTCCATGTACACCGACGACGACGGCGCGCGGGTGAAAACATTACACACACTGTTAAAAGCGGTCGCGGAGGTCTACGAGCTTGCCCGCGAAGAGGGAATCATGTCCGTCCGATATCTCAATGGCCGACAGGGCCGGAAAAACGTCACTAAGGCCAAGGTTGACGAGGTACACAAAGCAATTCGATACCATGGCCTCACCATGATCGGTACACAACTGCAGGAAAAGATCTTGAAACCATTCGTCGAGAAAAAAGTGATGACCAAGCCTTTACTGACGATGATTATAACCGACGGCGCTGTAAGCTCGTCCTTCTCTTCCCGGGACTGTACTGACAGGGTTTCAAGATCGAGGGTGAGAGTTCGGGGGTTCTGGAGAAAAATATCTACAATTGCCTTACTAGTCTACAAAGCGGCCCTAAGCCGAAGACGGAGGACGGTCAGTACTGCAATGATACCAAATCGTGAGCTTAATTTCTGACCTCGTTAGCTGTTGCGTTCATGTTCGCAAGAATCGGAGATGATCCAGGTGCTAAGGAGCTCATAGAGAGCCTCGATAATCACAAGGATATGGACCAGTGGATTGACTGTCTACCCGGTAGGATCAGTTGGATTCGCTTCCAAATCTCTGCTAACTAGGGGATTAGTGAACGAAAAAATAGAAGATGTCGGCAACGGTTCTGCCGAGCACTGGTCGGTGGTATGCATCTCTCATCCTCCCAGTTTCCAGTGTCATCCGACTAACACTTGCCATCACCAGCTAAGAAAGCTTTTTCTCGGAGCTCTGGATGCAGACGTATGTCACATTATGATCTTAAAATGCTGGGAATTCATCTGACTGTGGACTAGATTGACCGATTCGACGTCGTACAAGCCGAAACTCCCATAGACACCAGTGAAAAGGTGCTGAAGCTCAAAGATCATCATAAAGTACGGCCCCTTGGCGAAGAGGAAGAAGATGTGTAAATATTCGGTGGAAGCAAAGGACAGATTTGGGAACCCTGTATTCGTTGGGGGAATACCGGGTGTGCGACTGGATCGCCGTGGGTGCGCTAGTTCCAAACAATACGTTTTATTGGAGTTGTTTGTCGGTCTGCGAAATGTAATTTCAAGTTTCTACGAGTGAATGTGTCTGGAATTGAGTGCGCCGGAAGGTCTGATGCATGGACGTGGTTGCCCCAAAGGGCCACCAGTGCTCACTGCTCAGAGATGGCGGATAAAGTAGACTTAATTATAACCTGTCACTATTGGAACCGGCTTACCGTCCATCGCTGCGGAATTTCCTGTGCGGCCATACTCCTGTCGCCATCGCCTCTGGGTTCAGTCTCCAGCCTCCAGGCAAATGCACCAGCAAAAATTGGATGGTTGCGGCCGACAAGTCAAAAGTGCCGCGATGCCCGCACCCAATGCTTTGTGCCAGCGAGTACCGTACATACAGCATTCCTGCAGAGCTACTATGGAGGCACGCATGAACAAGTAGTAGAAGGACTGTACATAGTATTACGCAGAAACCTTGACTCGCACCCTACACAGTTTGGCGGCGCAGATCGCAAGGTAGTTAGTTGGAGGAGCATATGTGCGCAGGATGGATGGAGGATCTGATAAGATAGGCGGAGGAGAGACTAGTCGTTGAGCCGAATGGTGGTCTCAGCTAGACTAGCCGGATGGGGCGACACCAAACGTTGTAGGCAGCGGAGGAGAGCCAGATAGGATGGCTCTTCAAAGTTCAATACAACCTCAACTTCTTCATCATCTACCTTCAACTTCTAGGGTTACGTCACCATATCGGACGCCCCCCCCCACGATACCAGGTTTACGAGCGAGCAAGCGCAGCGTTAGCTGTGGGCACTAGGAATTCATCCACGTCGGGTGCGCAACAAACGATGAATGCGAGTCCCATGGATGCGGTGCGGTGTGCCAGGGTTCCCTCAGATCTCCCCCACTCGTTCGCAGAGTACATCCCTGAGGAAACAGCAGGGAAGGGTCCGCAGGGAAAGGCGGGGTACCACACTTCTTTGCCCGAATTGAGCCGCATACACTGCGACACTGCTCCTGCGCGATTAGTGTTCGCTGGTGAGATAGGGCTGTTGTCTCTAGTTGGTACTTAACCCGTCGTTGCGGGACTTTTCGGCCCCCTGCCGGGTGCTCGTACACAGTACATACACGATCGCGAGAATCTTCAACTTCAACTCAAGACCAACTCGCGTGCAAAACCCTCCCTCCGCCGCCGTTGGAGTTAGCACGACAACAAAACTGCAGAACGGAACACGACCACCACCCGTACCGGAGGCAACGATGAGCACTACGGTGAGAGAGGGGCGATGCAAGAAACTTCTCCGACACTACATCAAGACCGAAAAAGAGGGGTTAAGCACATTCTTTCCGGACGACTCGCTTGATGGGTACGCGGCTCGAGGCGATGCCATGATTAAGTCGCTGGTTGAGATTGGCTGCTCTCGGGAACGGGCGGAACAATTTTCGGTTCTCGTGCTCTTCGATCTGGTGATCCTGCTCGGTGAGTCGTGATGTCCGGGCCCGAACTGGTCCGTTGGTGAAAGTCCTAATTATTGAGTTGGGATTAGACGACAGTGGGTCGATGGAGTTGGCGGACGAGGGTAGGCGGAAATCGACGCTCCTGGAGGTCCTGAAGGCCGTCACCGATATCTACCAGCTGGCGCGCGACAAGGGCATCGTCTCCGTCCGGTTCTTCAACACCCGCAACGAATGGCAGGACGTCACGCGAGACAAGGTCGAGGAGCTACACGCTGCCATCGAGTACTACGGCGTTACCATGATCGGCACACAGCTGCAGCAGAAGATCTTGAAACCGTTTGTCGAGGGCAAGAAGATGGAGAGGCCTCTATTGACCATGGTCATTACCGACGGCAATGTAAGCCTATTGTGTTCCGTTATGGACCGTGCCGCTGACGGCCGCGCACTCAGATCGAGGGCGAGAAGAGAGGGCTGCTGAGGAAGAACATCCGGAATTGCATCACCAAGCTGCAGGCCGCATCCGAGAAAACTCACCACGGTCAGTAATACCACGATGCCGCAACCTGGGCTGGACTGCATATCTGACCTACTCTTCAGCCGTCGCGTTCTACTTCGCACGCATTGGGCACGATCAAGGTGCAAAAGAGCTCATAGAGGAGCTCGACAACGACACGGAACTGGGTTCATGGATCGATTGTTTACCAGGTATGTCGAATCGATCAATGATTATTGAGCTTCGTCACTGCTGACATGTTCTGCGATCGAGTAACTTCGCGACTGGAAGACATCGGCAACAGGAGCCATCCCGATCACTGGGATGTGGTACGTATCTCCATTTCGGACTCCGAGTCCCACGCGGCATCGAGCTAACGATTCCCATCAGCTCCGGAAACTTCTGCTTGGTGCTCTATACAGGGATGTAGGCACCCCCCCTCCATGCGGTATCATTCTTGGAAAGCTGGGCGGATATTTATCTGACGGAGTGTACCAGATTGATAACATAGACGATTACGATAATGAAGTCGACACCGATGCACCGCAGATGTCACTGCAGGTACCAGCAGTGCCTACAGAGGAATCCGACCAAGAATAGTCGGAGGTGTCTGTGCGGAATGTATCCGACTGTCACTGGCAAAGTGGTGGGAGAGTACCTCGATTTTTCATGTTGGAGCGTGTCATTGCGGCTTTTTGTCCGAAGGAAAGGATTAAATCTTGCAAGTAAACTGTTGAGACGAAAAGCAACAGGAAACGTGATGTCCGAAGGTGCCCACACTGTATGTATTCGAGTTGTGCCGGATCGATGTTTGGTTGCTCGGTCAAGAGCTACCACATAGACCAGACCGGTCGGCCGACCGGTCTGGTCGGTCGGGATAAAATTAAGTAGACCCGACCGCGGCTTTATTTGGTCGGGATACATCCCGACCGACCCGACCTTACCAGGTGCGGTCGGCCTAGGTTGGCCGACGTCAGGTTAACTGTTGATTCTATCAGCCGCACGATTTTTCTTCGGTTTTTGGCGGTCGTTAAAGCATTTTCGACGTTAAATGTTGTTTCTTAGCCAGACTTATCCCGACCCGACCCGACCTAAAATATTTGATCGGGACATATCCCGACCCGACCAGACCATGCCCAAGTTTGGTTGGGACTGGTGTATGTAGAACACTGTATTCAGTGCGAGACGGATTGTAGTCTGGTCAATGCGATCCTGATACACCGCTTACGAATATGGGATCATGAGTCGAATTGCGTTGCGGTGCGGGGGTATTAAATGTCCTTCCTGCAAACATTAATACTGGACTACTTATGTAGACAGTAGCACAGTGCATACATACCACCGATACTATCGACTGGACTCCAACGATCAAATTCCAGTCACTTCGATGCCGCAGCGATGCACCGGTGCACCGATGCACTGATGTAATGACGTAATGCCCTCTCCTCGAGTTGGTTGCACACCTCCGAGTCGAAGCCAATCACCCGCAGTCCACGGCAATGAGGGCTGCGGACTGCGGTCTACGGGCTGTGCTTCGGAATACTAGTAATTATTACAATTGGATGATGAATTGCGATACATCCCGAGTACTATAGACTCTGCAGTGATTGAATTGCTTTTTCTCCCCCACTCGTGCGCTCAAGAGTCAAGAGTCAAGACATGACCGACCACAGAGCCATTGTACGGCCGCGTAAACGCTGCGGCACTGCGCGCAGCTGACGAGTTTTGGGCTGGGCGCGTTTTCAAATCTCACGGCTTCTAGAATCGAGACGAGTGCGACAGTACGTAATCGCCTACTGGGTGGGACGGTGGGATGAATATACGATACTTAAGTGGGCGTTTAGATCTTCCGCTGCTCGCAAGAATTCAAGATCGAAATTTCCGCATCCTCTCTCCGCCGCGCAATTCTCAGCATTCCCGCACATACGGTAGACTACCCCGCCATCATCGATGTCGAGCTCATCACGCTCCACCAATGCGAACACGTACACGCGCACATTCGGGCTACCGCCAGCAGAGCGATACGCGGCGAAGCTCCACTCGTTCATCAAGCGGGAAAATAAATCCGGGTTGAGAATACTCATTCCGGAGGCCAAAGTCCCCAAGTTCGGGCGCTATGGGGGGAAGGGCGCGGAGATGGTCGAGAACCTAGTTGCCGCGAGTTGCACAAGGGAACTCGCCGAACAGTTCGCTGTGTTGGTTTTGTATGATCTGGTTATACTCGTAGGTGAGTGGAGGTAGTGTTGTGAATCTTTGTGGCAAGGATGGGGATGACGGGCTGATCCGTCTCCGCTAGATGATAGTAGCTCGATGGAATACGGACAGGATCAGGAGCGGAGAGCGGCGCTGTCGAACGTCTTAACCGCCGTCGCGAAGGTCTATGAGCTGGCGCGCGATGAAGGAATCGTGGCGGTTAGGTTCCTGAATACGCAGGTGGTAGAAAAAGATATCCGATCGGCGGATGTTGCAGAGGTGCTCGAGTACCTCGAGTACAACGGCGTTACCATGATTGGTACACAGCTACAGGAAAAAGTCTTGCGCCCGTTCGTCGAGTACCCAAGGATACCCATGACCAAACCGGTACTGACTATCGTCATCACCGAGGGCAGTGTGAGCACCCCCGAAATCTAGACTCCAGTGCGTTTGGCCACACAGTTTTCTGACAGTGTGGAAAGATTGAGGGCGAGAAAGATGGGCTGCTGAGGAGAACCATCAGCGATTGTCATGCGAGATTGAAAGCCGATCGCAACAAGACTGTCGACGGTAAGTCCAATCTCGCGGAACCCTAATGAGCCGCAGCTCTCCTTGCTAACCCCGCGCGCTTCAATAGCCGCTGCTTTCATGTTCGCACGTCTCGGAACGGATCCGGGTGCCAGGAAGCTCCTCGAGGATCTGGACAACGACAAAAATCTGAGCCGCTGGATTGACTGCCTACCGGGTGAGTCGAGAAGGGTACCTTCGTTTTGAAAGTTTGCACAGCTGACTCGGCATTCAAGTTGACTCTCGTTTGGAAGCTATCTGTAGCCAAGGAACGGCACGCTGGGGTGTGGTATGTATACGTCTCAACAAACTCTACTGTAAAGTAATGCTAATCACGTCTGCTAGCTACGGAAGCTCATGCTTGGAGCTCTATACGAATCAGTAGGTTCTCCATATGCTTTCAAGTACCAAAACTGACCGCAGGTCCGCAACCAGATTGACAAGATGGATGAAGACTCTGAGATTGAGGACACGCTCTTACCATTCAAGCCGGATAAATCGAGGTTCAACGGTGAATCGCCGGACTCCTTCAGTTCTGGCTCCGACGAAGATGAATCCGATGACGATGAAGAGAGATAGTTTGAATACAACAGGCACACGCAAAGTAAGGTGGGATCTAGGATTAGGCCGTGATCAGTGTGGGGTCGTGAGGAAAGCCCGACGAGATTTCTTTCCCGGCAGTAACAACGGCAGTGGCAGTCAAGCCATACATATCCGCTCACGCCAACTGAATATAACCGCTGTCGCGCGCGTATTTACGAACTTTGATGCCGGCGGGCGTGCGGGCATCGCGTTCATCTCCTGAGAACGGCCGGGGGGGGGGGGGGGGGGGGGGGTAGTGAAAATTCGGTCATAGTAGCGCTTCTACGTAGAGTACACCACAATACCGTTGGCGACGAAAGAATAGAGAACGGCTAAGTACTTACTTATTTATACTATAGCGAGCTTGAAAAAGGTGAATTGGATGCTGTGATGTATGTGCGTGATTGCCTTCGTCAGGACGATGATGGTTTCGAGAATCCGATAAGATAAAGAAGGAGGAGCTAGTCGGATCAGTGGATCCGAGTGGTGGTGATGGCCGGACTAGCCGGATCGGGTGGCGCCAAACGTTGTAGGTAACGGGGGAGAGTCATATAAGATGGCTCTTCGAAGTTGAGTACAACCTTAACTTCTTCATCACCTTTCGCTTCCGCCGTCTTCCCTAACTCTTCTCCCTTCTTGGGTGTTCTCCTCCTCTCGACCCGCTTCTCGGCCTGGAGAGGCATTTGCGAAAGAAGTGCCGTAACTGTTAGACACACATCGTTGCGTATCCACAGTTTCAGTCTGCTTGACTTTGCGGTGACAGCGATGGTGGCAGTAACCGAGCAGCATCCAGAGAGGTTGCCAGGTAGTTAAGTCAAGTTTTCGTTTTTTTATTCAAACTTGACAGATGATGGCAGATATACAAGTACATAAGGGACCTATCCGTTTCCACTCGGCTGTCACCAACCGCTGGCTGCTCGATACCGGTTTTCTATTGCTCTCCACCCAGCCTCATCGTGAGACAAGGAAGATTGGCGGGAAAGAAAGCAGAAGAAGTGTTGAATGAAGATGGATAGATGATCAATAATACTAACAATATAATCAGCAGAAGAGACATCTATCTATACAAGCTATCCAAATGTCCTGTCGGCACCGAGAGTCCTCCCGCGCCGGTAGTCTTCCTACCCGCTGGTGGTCTTCCCGCTAGCCGTTAGTCTTCCGGCTCTCCACTAGTCTTCCGCCAGCCGGCGGTCTTCCGACCTGGTTCTCTGGGCGCCTAGAATCTCACAAGAAGAAAGACAGCAAAAAGCCGAGCGCCGATAAGTATTCCAAGATATGATATTTTTTTCTCCACACGAGTGATGGTCTGTGAGTATTCACTGCCATCTCCAGATTGACCGATCGCTCCCAGCTAAATGTGTCTTACCCAGATGCGCCACACATATGCTCGGGTTCCTTTTGAAAATGGATGGTCGCACGTCTTTGCTCTTTTTCTGAGTTGAAGCTCCTCGTTCCTCGGAAAAAGAGATGAACCTCGAAAAAGAAAAGCCAACTATCCGCCTAGAATCCCCTAGCGCCTCGGCGGTCCATCATAGGGGGGGCTTGAACACCGGTCAGCCCCTCCCACCATGGAAAGAACCCAGCTTTGCCCTCGGACTCTCTGTAACTACCGATTTACTATCAATCTAACCTACCCGGCGAACTAGTAAAGCTACATGTCAAGTTACAGCCGGGGACAATAGGAGAGTGCGATTATTGTCATGCCTCGTTCACATGATTGGTACGCCGGAGGATCTAGGTTCTCTACGCAGCTCATGACTCCGGAGCTACTCCTCCACAATGTACTCTGCCGGCTCGATCGGCGATCGTCTGAAATAAGGATGTGCCGCTGGTGACATCCGCTGTTGATTCCAGCCTTAGTAATCGATGGGATTCGCTAATAGGCGAGTTGTCTGAACCGTGTGGACAGTTAGTTATCTCACACACAAGCTTCGATAAAAATAATACACAGGTGCTCCAGCCTCCTTGAGCAGACGTCAGCAGTCAATCAGAACAAAGATCACGCACTGCTATGGAGGTTTGAAGAGAGCTGAGCAGACATATGTATTCGCAGTCCGAACAGGCAGTGCATCCCGCCAATTCCCTCGTAGGCGTTCTGACAGGTATGTAGTTACAGTACAGTACGCCTCGCTACGACTACCCCAGCGGCGGATCACCGCTTAGCCCCATCTGCCCCCACCGCCACAGGCCTATGTATTCATGAAGGCGGTGAGTGTGTACCTTCCGAGACAATGGCCACAGCTGGACTCAATCACGTTTAATTCAAAATCGCCTGGAAAAATCCATGAGAAGCACGATGCCGGGACGTTTGTCCATGTCATGGTGGACGATAAAGTCCGAGATTTGCCATTGTCTCGAGACCGTTCGTGGATTCGGCCTCGAATCTCGGTTTGGACTCACTCAGAGATGAACTTTCGCGATCCCGCATCATTGGATGCAGGCGGCCGACGCGAAACTTGCTTTTCCAGCCATGTCGAGCCTGGTGACTCAACTAGAAAGTCGAACCATCAAGCTGCAGGAAAAAAAAGGAGGTGGACTGAACAGACGGCGCGGTCTATCAGCTGCGGCTGAGCAACGCGTACCCGCCCCGAAACCGACAGAACGCGACCTCCCAACGAGATGCATAAGTAATTCGACAGTCCTTTTTATTTTCGACATGACGTTCATCCATCATCCACCGCAAAATGGCTGATCAACAACCGGGCCCCCAACCACCTCCCCCCGCGGCTGGCGCCACATCGTTTCGGAATCCCGATCTGCACCCTCTCGTAAAGATCGAAGGCGGCAAACCGGTTCGGTTCTATCATCGCTATTCGCCTATATTACCAACCGAGACGGACTGCGTGCGCCATGTCTATCTACTCCACCAACAGCCCGCCGACTCCGAAACTGATATAAACGCCAATTCGCTCGGCGAGCGTACTCCAGCGCCGGAGCCTGAGATCTTACCACCTGATAGGCAGACACCGGAGGACGTATACATCTCCAAGGATGAAGCTATTCTCGATTTGTTGGCTCCTGTGCACGTCCTGTATGTATTCCTGCCACCAAGGGCATGGAAGATGGCACGAAGTGGAGACTAATGAGACGGTAGAGAGTTCAGGACAAATGAAGGGATGCAGCACGCGACACTTACCGATGGCATCAACCGGCTCCCATCCGAGATGGTACCCACAAAGCAGCTGGTAGACGACATCTCCGACGACGAGTCCCCAGCTCCAGTCCCTGGTCCTGGTTGGATTACGGGCAATGGAACCAGGCCTACCCTCTCCCTCCTCGCCATAAGAAATCCGCGGCGATTTCGTCTGATGGTATCAATTCCACACCTCACCTTCGGAGGCAATGTTGCGACAAACCCTACGCTCGAGGAGTACCGCAACAGTATCGCGGAGTTGAGGTCACACGCGTTTACACATGTTGGCACGAGCGGAGATGCTCGGAATGGTCCAATCTTCGTCCATCGGTCGGAATTCATGGTGATAAACAGTGGTATGTGGAATTTACCTTCCCCCCGATCACTACTTTGCTGACGCTGCGCTCGGTAGACATGATCGTGATGGCCCGTACGGCGAGTAACGAGCAGTCCAGTCCATTGCCATTCTTTCCATATCAACATCGCGTGAGCGCACTGCACCTGCTCGTCCATATGATCGGCACGGCCCTGCAATTCTCGAGTGGAGATGTCCTCGACAACCTCCGGAGAACGTCATGGGACCTGGTACACATCACTCACAGCCACGCCCGAAACGCTGCCATCGCCGTTGCTAATAGAACCAAGAGCGATAGGGTCCACATCCACGTCTCGGAAGCGCCCTACTACCAGGATGCCGTGGAGGCACTGGACGTAATGAAAGCACACTTGACGGCAGGTGAAAGGCTAGGCATCGAGCTCGCCTCATACATCTCCAACCTGTGTGCCATCCAACACCTTACTCAAGCACAACTGCAGGTCCTCGCGGATTTGGCAGAGATAATTAGTAACAACGCGCCGGACGTATACGACAAGGGTTACAACCAGAATATTATTCGGCTACCATTTGTGTTGCAGAAGGGCAAACATAATATCATTCTTATGGATGCAATCAAGATGGTGATTGGGGAGCGGAAGGAGTTTGAGGAGCAGGTTAAGTGGTTACTAGAGGTGGCGAAGCAGGCGCAGAAGTCTGTGAGTATCCCATCTAGTAGTCGGTCAGGAGATGGCAGTGATTGATGAGCCCCTGTACTAGCTGTTATGTGACCTCGAGGGACTTACGAATAGGTTACACGCAAGAATAACTCTCCAGATAACCGAGTGAGTGGATTTCTTGCTCTGTAGAGGTATTGCAGCCGCTGACCAGCATGTTAGAAAGAAATCCATTGTGATTCATCACGTTAAGGAGTTGTTGTCCAGCGGTGGCACTATTGCCCGAGATGATTCGAGAACTATTCAGGGTCACCTTGCGAATTTGTTTAAGACCCAAACCGAAGTCCAGGACACTACGAAGCGCCATGCTGAGGAGGCCAAGATGAACGCACGAACGATGTCGATGTTTACTTTGGTTACCACGATCTTTCTGCCTTTGACTTTCTTTACTTCGGTATGCAATCTGCCCGCTCCCCAGCACACTTGGGTAGTACACGCTAACATGAGATCCAGTACTTTGCACTTAACCCGGGTGACAAAACTGTCAAGTCACATGCCGACTTTTGGAAAATTGCTACGGTACCGACGTTTGCGTTTGCGGCGACTACGTTGTACATAATCCTGCGCAAGAAGTATCACAGTGGTGAATACGACGATGATACTCGTTGGTTTGTACGGCTGCTGCAAAAGCTACACAAAAGAAATCCCTGAGCGATAGACTTGGAGGTATGATGACGGTTAACGATACTCGATAGTCCGGGCACTGGGTGGTCTTTATTTGATGGATGGTGAATGATCTCTAGATTTAGAGGAATAATCCGAGAGAGTGCTATCCTGGAGAACGCCATCGTGAAGGGAGGAGATTGAGGCGAGGGCAGGGGAGGGGAGGGGGGAGGGGGCGTCGACTGTGGACATGGAGGGAAAGGAAGAAACGAAGAACGAGAGTAAAGAGGGAAAGAGTGGCCCCTTGATTACGGCCATATATCGGCGATAACTGTATACTAGATAGTACGTCTAAAGAACAGTAATTTATAAAATAGTTATTTATTCTATTAGCCGAAAACATTTCCTTAGTTTCTAGCGGTTGTTAGAGAATTTACGACGTCGTATGTTGTTTATCAGCCAGACTTATCCCGACCTATGGATGGTCGGTCGGGATATATCTCGACCGACCCTACCATACCCAAATCTGGTCGGGACTGGTCTATGTAGAACACTGAAATTTTCAGCACCGAATTGAATCAAGACGTCGCTGGAACTAACGGCGAGGGTAGAAGCACGAAGATGAGAGGAGTCGGCGAGGCCGGGAATAAACCACCGCCGGAGATGGCGGTGAGGGTGTCGGCCTGGGCCAAGGTGGGAAAGACAGAAATATACGCGGACACGGAGAAGGATTCGGATTTAGATTTGTGGACGGAGTCTGGAAGAGTACGGACAAATGAAACGTGAAAGTCAAGGACGAAGTGCATCACGTCTATCATTTTTAGGTAAGTTCCTTAGCTTTCTACTCCTGCGGGACAGTTCTGGACGGAAGGGGAGGCCCACAGCATAACACCTAGGACTGCACGATTTCGGGGTGGACAGTGAACTCTGGAGAGGAGTGTCGATGGCTATGGTCAAATAGGTAGCCAGCCTCAAAGCTCCTCACATACCGTGCACCAATACTGTAAAAACGTCGTCTGGGACCAGCATATGTGCTCCTTAGTTTGCAGAATGCATGGAATATGTGCCATGAGGTACCAATGGGAACTTTGATGCGCTTCACGAACAAATGATACTTCGTGATGGTACTGATTCACTGCAGGCCGGAGTGAAACCTGAATCATTTTATCGCCGATGTTATCCATAAGTGTAATCGTTAATGTGCGCGGACGTTGACGTTCGCCTCTTGCAGATTAGGACGCCAATTGACCGACCGTGTGCTTCTGTATTTAACTGATTAAATGTGCGAGCTAGTGTACCATGCACGATGCACCATGGCCTCACTGCCACTAGAGTGCAGACTACTTGTATTTTCTTTTTTCTTTCCCCACGCGTTTACTCGAAAGACGGCAACCCTGAGCGCAGAGCAGAGGCGGGGTAGTTACAGCTGCAAGGTCGTGCGGCTGGTCTTACTTAAGTGACCTTCAAGAATTCCGAGTGCTCGAAGATCAAGCGGATCCCTATTTTCCACGAAGGCCTGCTTACCACCTCGCTCCAAGAAGTTGTCCCTTCCCGCACAGCACCGTCATAATGGCCAACGTCGACGAGAAACCGTTCGCCAAAAAGCTCAAGTCTTTCATAAAGCAGGAAAAACCAGAGCTGGTCGGCTTCGGGAGTTTGGACGAGAAGATACCCATTGAGTATGCAGACAGAGCTGCCGAAATGGTGGAAAGCCTAGTCGGCATGGGGTGTCACCGAGAGATAGCGGAACAGTTTGCGGTTTTGGTGCTCTATGACCTGGTGATCCTGCTAGGTGAGGGAAGTCGTCGCCCATCTAGACTTGAATGAACAGCTAAATCCGTCCCCAAATCAGACGATAGTAGCTCAATGGAATACGAGGAGGATGGCAACAGAATCAAGACGTTATCAAAAATTCTGAGAGCAATCGTTGATATCTATGGGCTGGCCCGGGACGAGGGAGTTGTGGCGGTTCGGTTCTTCAACAATTCGAGGCCGGCAAAGAACCTCACGCGAGCAAATGTTGAGACGGTCATCAAGAATATTGAGTACAACGGCGTCACCATGATCGGTACACAGCTACAGGACAAGATCTTGAAACGATTCGTCCTGAAAAAAAAAGACATGGTCAGGCCAGTACTGGCTATCATCATAACCGACGGACATGTAGGTTACTACAACAACCGTGGTCTGACCCTGGTTGTGCTGACTACGTTTCCAGATCGAGGGCGAGAAGGATGGGCTTCTGAAGAAAAACATCAACAATTGCCTTGCCAAATTAGCCCTTGACACCACGAAGACGGTGGACGGTTCGTTCGATGTTCCTCGGTTCGGTCCTCCTTAATTAGGATTCCGTTTCTGACCCGTTCAGCTGTCGCTTTCATGTTTGCACGAATCGGAAATGATGCAGGCGCCCAGAATCTCCTAGAGGAGCTAGACGACCACGAGACATTGGGCCGGTGGATAGATTGCCTACCAGGTACTTCGCGATTGCTTTGTTTGCGGACTCTGCTGACTGCTTGATTAAGTGGATTATGCCCTAGAGAAGATTGGCAACCTGACAGAGTTCCGCAAATCTGGCGATGGAGGCGAACAAAGCGAGGAAGAAATCAAGAAACTGAAGGAGCGTTGGAATGTGGCAGGTGACCTCCTGGCGACCCCCAGTGTCAATGATCTAACGATTCGTGTTAGATCCGAAAGCTTTTGCTTGGAGCTCTATATGCAGACGTATGTCCTTCTCATGATTCGAAAGTAATCAGTCTGACCGCCACTAGATTGACAAAATGGATCGAAAGAAGGAGGAGGCCAAGGAAGAGGTGGAGCTAAAATTCGAGCCGAAGACTGTGAGGCCTGAAGACTTTATGGACGCCGAATACGCACTCGTCTACGACCCCGACCCCGACGACGACGACGACGACGACGACGACGACGACGACGATCGTCGTCGTCAAGTGTGAAGAAGAACTCAAGGTGTAAATTACTGGGAGCCAAGGAAACAACATCATTGGTGTGGGATCACACGGTGGCCTAGGTTACTTCGTTATTGATCGCTGTTTGCAGAAATCTGGTTGTCTTGAGTGTTTCCGGTGAGAATTGAAAATTAGACTCTTTTCGATAATTCGAATGTGCTAAATGCGCCGTGAGATCCGCTCTTCCAGAAGCCACACCAATACTGGGCACATGGTTGGCGCACCACAGGCCCGCTCCGTAGACCTGGTGTCACCTCCCGCCGGAGAGGATATCGCTGTGTAGAGTAGATTGTTTCATGTGATCTGGAGGCGCCATCGGGATGCCACGGCACAACTGACAGTGCACATAGCCGTGCAACATCGCGTGCGGAGGTGCTGTAGGAATCGATAGGGAGGGGAAATCGAGCCGCGTGATGTCAGTATCTCAGACCCATTCCGTTACTCATCACCTGAATAGCAAGGACCAACATCGCCAATTGCAGCAGTTCCGACCCCATAGACACAGTCTGCTATCAGCCAGTCGTGGCGATTTATTTTATCGGCGCCCTGGTTACCGACTTGTACTGGGGCATTCCTCGGGCCTGTTAGCTGCATCAATCCAGTCATCGACCGTCCGGTATTTTGGCTAGCTTATGATTGACCTGAAGAATGGTGTCAGTGGGGAAACTCTATTGCGGTCCAAGCGGATCACGAGAAGATCTGGAATGATCTGCAGATGTCATCACGCAGATTTTTGAAAATACACCGAGTCATGTGAATGTACACATCACCGTGCTGAGTCTCCGTCCTGCAGCCGCCTAGAATCCCCTTCCCCCCCCCCCCCCCCCTCCCCCCCCCCCCCCCCCACCCTGGAGCTTTTTAGGCTGCTGAAACAATATCTACCAATCTCGTGGTGTCCGTCATGGAGTTTACGCGAAACTTGGCGTGAGTTGAGCTGTAAGGCCATGCGCCAATCGTTAAAGTTGATTGCGATGTTCCACACCACTTCCTACCTGCACTAGTAGTATTAGTAGTACCCAAGCTAGCCGCTGTCGAATGTAAGGACAGGACAGTAAACCATGCAACAGTCTGGAAACTTGGAGGCGCTTGATAGTTTTGACGGTGCTGACGTACCTGGCACTATAGCACAGCTCGTATTACGGACGACCGTTGTCGACCATTGATATTGACCGGAGCGTTCGATTTCACGCCGTGCACCGAGCAAAGTTGACGTGTCCTCGTAACTACCGTGTCTGTCTCGAAGCTAATCCACCGAAAGCCGTAGGAGAAGTGTGGTTCGGCATTTACGCGTGACATAAATCCAACATCCACAACCCTGAAAGTTGCTAAATCTAGGCTTGAATGAGTAGGTTTGAAAAGGGGGGTTAGAGAGTGCATTCAGTGTCCCGATGTCCGGTGATGCCGTTAGTAGTAGCGGGACACGAATTCTCCACTGTTGTCGGATGTGAAATGACAGAGCCTCTGTGGACTCCGAGTCTTGAGAGTCTGTTCTCTGAAGTATGAGATTTCATTCTCTGAGGCGTGCGATTTTATTCTCAAACTGTTCGGAAAATGGCAGCAATTGCAACCACAACCTCATGGAATCGGAAGTGTGGGTAGGGAAGCCCGCAGCTGAGGAAGGTTCTCCTGGAGCTGCATGCTCGGCCTCAACGCAGGTTTGATGGTAGCAATTTCATCTACTTAAGCGGGCCCTGTTGCTGGCGGAGGAATCGAAAGACCTCCCAATTATCACTTCGTCGAAGCACATCCCACTTTCCTCAGACGTCCTTCCACTCCAATGGATAACACCAGAGTTTCTTCCGACAGGGCGCGGTACGTGCCACCGCCGTTGAAAGAATGCCAGCAAATCCTCAAACAGTTCATTGGGAGCAAGCCGGGCCTACTTAGTTTTTTCCCTGATTTCACGCTCGATGATTATGCGACCAGAGCAGCGGGGATGATCTCGAAGCTTGTCAGCGATGGCTGTTCTCCAGGGATGGCCGCTCAACTTGCGGTTCTGGTCCTGTACGATCTGGTACTTCTGGTTGGTAAGTTCACTACTACTAGTCGCCACTCGCGGCTCTTCCTGAAAGACGATCTGACCAGTCCTCCCCCGCCATTCTCTAATCAGACGACAGTAGCTCCATGGTAACCGATGACAGTGGCCAACGGCCAGCGACGTTGTTCCGGGTGTTGGAGACGGTCGCCAAAATCTATGGGCTAGCGCGAGAGGCGGGAATTGTGTCGATCCGATATCTCAATGGACGGCGGTCGCACTCAAACATCACAAGTGACAAGATTGAAACGGTTTGTGACGAGATTAAGTTCAAAGGTCTCACGAAGATTGGTACACAGCTGCAAGAAAAGATCCTAGAGCCATTTGTGAAGTCCACTATGACCAAGCCTTTACTGGTGATGGTCATAACTGACGGCAATGTAAATCTATTATTTTTCGTTCCGGGTTAAGGCTGTGCTGACTGTATTGCGAGATTGATGGCGAGAATGAAGGGCTTCTAGAGAAAAATATTGAAAAGTGCTTCTTGGGGTTAGAGCAGGATCTTGAACAGACGACAGATGGTCAGTACATGTACGATGGTCGTGGGAGGAGATGGGGCTGACATGTGATGTCCTTAGCCGTCACATTCATGTTCGCACGAATTGGTGAAGATCAGGGCGCTCAGGACCTCCTAGATTCACTAGTCAACAGCCCGAATATAGCCAGGTGGATCGAGTGTCTGCCAGGTAGGGGCTGAAAAGAAGTTAGTTCCAATTTTTCTGACTTCTAGTTGAAGTCACGTATCGCCTGGAACAAATCGGCTATCGTACCCTAACCCAATGGACGGTTGTGCGTGTTCTTTTCTCCACTGAGATCACTGCCATGTTGTCTAACTGACACTTTGTAAAGCTCAGAAGGTTTCTGCTTAGTGCTTTATATAGAGATCCAGTCACGGTCTTCGATACACCTCCAGTTAAAGTTTTACGGGATATCCCCACACCTTCTGCCCCCGTAGTTTCCGATCCAGAATCCGCTCATCCGAGTGCATTGGCAGGAGGTTCGGCCGGATCCATTAACCTGGACGGATTGGAAAATTCAACCGGATCCGCAGAGTCGAACGCACTCGGAAGAGCGAACACCGAGCCCGGAAGCGCAAACGGACGTCCGGATTCGAATGGATCCGCAATCTCAACCGGATCCGCAGAGTCGAACGCAGTTGGAAGCGCGAACGCCGAGCCTAGAAGCGCAAACGGACGTCCGGATTCGAATGGATCCGCAGTCTTGAACGGATCTGCAGATTCGAAGATACCAGCTAGTTCGAACGGCCAATCGGAGAAACCGTGGACGGTGGTTCGGATGACGGCGGAAAAATGCGCTGTGAAACTCAAACTATTCATCCAACGTGAAAAGCCGGGGCTGCTTACATTCTTTCCGGATTACGACGTCAAAAAATATGCCCTAAAAGGTGCGGAGATGGTTGAAGGGCTGGTCCGCTATGGATGTCCTCGGGAAATGGCGGAACAGTTTGCAGTTTTGGTGCTGTATGATCTTGTGATTTTGCTTGGTACGGTATTCCCTTTAACCGGCTCTGTCAAGATAGTTTCTAATCAGTGTGGCCATTATCAGACGATAGCAGTTCGATGGGTTCCGGCGCTGATAGAAAGCGGGAGAATATGTTGTTGGAGGTGTTGATCGCGGTTGCGAGTGTCTATGGGCTTGCCAGGGATCAGGGAATTGTGACCGTTCGGTTCTTCAATGCGCCGCGGGGGCGGAAGGACGTCACTCGTGGAAAGGTCGAGAAGTTACATGGAAATATTCAGTACAACGGTGTCAGCATGATCGGTACACAGCTGCAGGAGAAGATCCTGACCAAACTCGTCCAAGCGCCGAAAGCAATAATGGCCAAGCCATTACTGACTATCATCATGACCGACGGCAATGTAGGTTACTACTACTACCCTGGTCTTAACTTCGCTGTGCTGACTAGATTTCGAGATCGAGGGTGAGAAGGATGGGCTTCTGAAGAAATATATCAACAACTGCCTTGCCAAATTAGATGCTGACAAAACGAAGACGGTAGACGGTTCGTTCAATCATTTTCCTTGGTTCGGATTCCGTTTCTGACCTCTTTAGCTGTCGCTTTCATGTTTGCAAGAATCGGAGAGGATCAAGGTGGTAGGAAGCTTATAGAGGAACTCGACAACGACCAGAAGTTGGGCCCTTGGATCGATTGCTTACCGGGTGTGTCGAAATATTTTCCCCTGTCCAGAGAATCTGCTGACTCTTCACCTAAGTGGATTCTAGCCTGGAAGATATTGGTGATCTGAGAGTTTTTGACGGCCTGGAAGAAAACAGTAGCCAGAAAGGTATCGACAGCCAGGAACTTGAGAAGCGACGCATACGTAGGCTCACGCGTTGGGGAGTAGTAGGTGTCTCCGACTCCTGAAATCAAGTTATCCGAGTCATTCAGTTAACACTTTCCATCAGGTCCGAAAACTTCTGCTTGGCGCTCTGTATGCGGAAGTAAGTTTTTATACCTCCGTGCAGACTATCAATGCTCATTACCGGTGACTAGATTGACAAGATGGACGAAGACGAGGGAGTCAGGGATGAGGACTTTATGAAATTCCAGCCGGAGGTGAAGGACGGCAACGAGTCGGACGGCAACGAGTCGGATGACTATTAATAGACGGCTTTTAATGGGCTTGGTGGTCCTCTATTGAGTGCGCTTTGCGAGCGGATCGAACGTCAACGTCCGAAGTACATAAGAATGAAATGAATTGGAGGTTGAGCGGCTTGATCTGCACATTTAGTTGACCTCATCTTCTGCGTCCGATAGTTGTGCAGCTTCTCGAAACGCCATTGACGAGGTCACCGGATATGCGCACAGTCTGACTCCGATGCGCAACTATATGAACCGGCGACCAGAAATTACGAATGAAAATGTGAGGGGGTTGCGTGCACAGTGCGGAGGTGTACGCCCGCATGGTGGCACACTGGCCGAGAATATTTTCAGTTTTAATCCGACTAGGTCCATCTGATGCATTCAATTTGTGGGGGTATATATCACTCGTTGTAGGGGAACATTTCAGTCTTGAATATTCCCAGGTTCGCCGCGTCATAAAATGGCAACAGGCCCGGTTCCGACCCTAGTCTGGACCGTCTCGGTGGGGAAATTAAAGCTACTTCGGCCTCTTCGCTAACACGGTAGCCAAATAATTGGTGCGGCATGTTAGTACTGAACACTGGTGGACTGTGGACGGCCGCGGCAGCAGTAAGTTTAAAATCCAGAGGGAATGTAAATACCGCACCCTTTAGCTACTTGTTCTAGGTTCAATGGTTTCAGCTATGAACGATACCTCAAACTGCAGCCTGACGTCGTGAGGTATCTGGGCACCTGTCCGTATGAACGTCCGAGCACAGCTACGACTCCTCCGGCAGTGCCGATCTTGGCCCACCCGTGTCCGCCCAATACGCAGTGCCGAAATGAAACAAAGGCCTCATGCACACCCGTGCACTCATCACTGTGCAGATGGGCCCTTCTCCCACCCGTAAAAAAGGCGGTGGATCATGACCGACCTTTCACGGTCGAAAGTCCAGACCTACCATTGGGGGGGGGGGGGGGGGGGGTTATCGCATGCAGCTCATAGCTCAACCTTCGTCGCTGGTACGTGGGCTCCGGGCAGCTGCGATGTAGCAACTTGCTGATCGCGATCATGAGGTCAGAC
Source organism: Tricharina praecox (assembly GCF_024521635.1). NCBI lineage: Eukaryota > Fungi > Ascomycota > Pezizomycetes > Pezizales > Pyronemataceae > Tricharina > Tricharina praecox. The sequence goes on from NW_026250448.1 coordinate 96,240, forward strand.
TTTCTGAGGCGAGTTGCTGCAGCTGGACGCAAGCGTAAGTTAAAGCTGTCATCGCACAGACAATGTCAGGATCCCGCAATCGGGACTCTCGCCGTCCCCGCTGCCCCGCACGGTTGACTGCGGCTGAACTACCAGATACGCAATGCCGATATGTGCTAAATATATAACAATTAGAGACGTATAAGACAAAGTCCGTTGCCAATTATCATCTCTCTTCAAAGAGCAATATGTATTAGCAAATAGGACCGAGTATCTGTTCCTGTAGTGCTAAATACGCGAGACATGGACCGACTCATGATTTATTACTCAATCATCATAGCTTGAGGAACCCCGCGCAAAAGCACAAGGCTATCATGTATGCACGTTGATTAGTTCTTACCGGACAACCAGACGGAGTGCATGGACAATCCCTCTCCTGCGTTAGTTATCCGGTGCGAAACCCGTAGTCACGCGGTAACAGTCGTCAAGGGTTTGTGGTTCTTGGCGGCGGCTCAACAGCTGTGGCGCGGTCTCTTCGCCACAACACTAACGATCCTACTACAGATGTCTTTCGTGTCCGGAGCATTCGTCTAGCGTAGATTGATACGTATAGATCTTGAAGTCCTTGTGCACGCATCGTTTGTATGTCTCCCATAGGCTAATGATATGACGTGGACACGGATGGCACTTGATACAGCTCTCGTGCAGGTGAATCTGGAGTTCAGGAGTAACAATCAGAAGCAGGCATGGCTCTGACAGAACCTAGGACAGCCTTGACAGAACTCGCTCCCATCCATATATTTGAAGTTTACTCCCTCCCGCCCCCGTGGATTGCGTAAAGGCTTAGTTTTAGACGGACAACATCGGGAAGTACTCTACACTCCCGTGCCGACACCAATAAGGGAGTCGGGAGGATCTTGATTAGTAGGAGCACAAGCTGCAAATCTGGGACGTAATATCGCCTCATACTCTAAATAAGTCATACAGGATATGCCCCGCAAAAACGCAATGCCTACAGCTGTTCCGGCACCACGAGCACAAAAGTATAGCTATAAGGGATGCTTAACACCGTATAATAGGTTGCGGTATAGCCCATGCCAATGCGTTCAACTCGCCGCTCCGGTTCCCGGTAACTGCAGAGCTGTCGGTCTCACGTGACTGAGCGAGCATTGACGTTTCAGATTTCATTCGATTGAGTCCTTACGGACAATGATTCCATATTCACCTGGCTAGAACTTCATACCGTCATCGGATATGCGAATGGAGGATCATGCGTGATGCCGGTGAGGCTCACTTGCAGAGTAGTCTAAAGTTTTCTTTTTTTCCCCACTCTTTTGCTTAGAGGAACTGCAGCATGGACTCCGGCGTTACGGTAAATGTGGGGTACGGTTGGTGGGTATCAAACTCGCTCGCTCATACATCTTGTGTACAGGTCTAATGTAGGCGATTCTACCTACTTAAGTGGGTCTGGAGACATGTCGCCGTCGAAATGATCAAGGAACTCACATCCATCACCTACGGGCCGAGTCGGATCCAACATCCTCACGAGATAGCTCATCACAATGTCGGACGACGGAGGTAACTATGATAGGGGATACTCGCGAAATTCATCCACACCTTCGGTACAAGCGTGGGAACCAGCAAACATGTCGGCGCATTCCATGGATTTACAACAGAAGGAGCAGGAATACATGACGACACATGGCACGGGGTTGCCAACGTCGCCCACGCCTTCACATCGCTGGGAGCCCGAGTTCATGATGGCGCAGAAAATGCGTGTACAACAGCTGGAGACACAATACTTCCCGACGCAAACCACGCAGTTTCAACAGTCGGAGATAGTTTACGGGTCGGCGCAGGCCCAGCCGTTCCAACGGCCAGAGCAGCAACACAATCCGTTACAATCCCCGCGGTTAGCACAATCAGAGCAGTCATACGTATCTATGCTAGCCCGGCAGCCACAGCAGTTGGAGCAACCATATGGTCGGACGCAATCACCACGGTCGCAAAATTTAGAATACCCTGACATACCGACCCAGTCCCCACGGTCATCGCAGTCGGAGCAGTCCAACGTACCGATGCCGTCCCGACTGCCACAGCAGTTGGAGCAGCGATTCGTTCGGACGCAATCCATATCGTCACAACAGTCGGATCAGCCTCACCCACCGATGCTGTCCCGACCACCACAACAGTTGGAGCAGCGATTCGGTCGGACGCAATCCATATCGTCACAACGGTCGGATCAGTCTAACCCACCGATACTTCCCCGGCCGCCAAAGCAGTTAGAGCAGTCAACCAGTGGAATGCAATCCCCGCCATTAGAACAGTTGGATCCGCCAGTCGCACCGGTGCGGTCTCTGAAGCCACAGCAGTTGAAACAGCCATTCGTGCGGACGCAATCGCCAACGGCGTTACAACTTTCGGAGCAGCCGGACATATCGAAGCAGTTCCCGCAGTCACAGCTGTTGGCGCAGCCATACATGCCGATGCAGTCACCGGGGTCAGACCAGTTGGAGAATATCGAATTGCGGACGCCGGCTCCACGGGCGGTACAACAGTCGGAGGAGCCAGCGTTGCGGACGCCGCTCCCGCTGCCACAACAGACGGAGCTGCCAGATTCGCCGGCGGAGTCTCGACGGCTACAACCATCGGAGCCGAAACCAACGACGCTGTCACAACAACCAGAGATGCAGTGCGACGACACGAAGCACACACGAGAATCGGAACATATGCTGGTGCAGTTCCGACCGTTAACGCAGATCGAAATCTGCGAAGAAACCTTCTCGAATTTCGTCGACACGAAGCCCGGGCTGCGAAGATTTTTTCCGGATTACGATTTCGGCGAGTACGCGGCCAAAGGAGCAGATATGGTCGTGAAGTTGCGCAAGAAGGGCTGTCCACCGGAAACGGCGCAGGAGCTTGCGGTTCTGGTTTTGTACGACTTGGTTATTCTGCTTGGTGAGTGATGTCGCGGCGATCCTTCGTGCAGCATAGTCTAACCGAGGGTCCGGAATTAGACGATAGTCACTCGATGGTCACCGAAGCTGGTGGCACACGGATAGCGACATTGTTCAAAGTACTGAAAGCGGTCGTGGAAGTCTACCAGCTGGCCCGAGATGGGGGAGTTGTATCCGTCCGGTATCTCAACGGTCGGCAGGGGCACAAAGACATCACTAAAAATAAGATGGAGGTGGTACATGCCACCATTCGGTATACTGGTATCACCATGCTCGGCACACAGTTGCGGAAAAAGATCTTGAAACCGTTTGTCGAGCAGAAACAGATGCGGAAACCTTTACTATCTCTAATATTAACTGACGGCAATGTACGCTTTCCCTACTACCATCCTCCGAGATATGCTAACCATTTCAAGATCGAGGGTGAAAGGAAGGGACTTCTGGAGAAGAATATCTACAATTGCCTGGCTAGGCTGCAAAAGGATGCAGAAAAGACAGAGGACGGTTAGTACGAGGAACCCAACATTCGAGCTTCACTTCTGACTTTTAAAGCGGTGGCTTTCATGTTCGCGAGGATCGGAGAAGATCCCGAAGGCAAGGAGCTCCTGGAGGAGCTGGATGACCATCCAATAATGGGCAGCTGGATTGACTGTCTGCCTGGTGCGTTGTGATGAATTATCTTACACAAACGTAGCTAACGGGAGATGCAGTGGATCGAAATCTTGACGATTTTAGCCATGGTGCTCCGTCGTATTGGTTGATGGTAAAATTTCACCCACCTCCGAAGTCGTCATGGGGCCTAGCTAAAATTTGCCATCAGATCAGAAAGCTTTTGTTAGGCGCTCTCGATGATGAAGTAAGTGTCGATAATATTCCTAAACACGGCAGATCGTTTACTAACTGTGACTGTTACTAGATCAATGGGCTGGAGGAAAGCGACTTCGACGACGACATCCCGTTGGTATTCAAGCCGCGTTGCCCGGTACGTTAGGTCTCCTGGAGCTTACAGGAGATGACAGGCAGCGGATGATGTTCTGAGGTCACAGAGAATTGGGGAGTGGCGGGGGTGCGGGGGTGCGGGGGGTTTTGGCAGAATTCGTTGCTTCGGGCTTGGACTTCTTAATGCTAGTCTTTTATGCTCTATCAGGACTCTCTAAACCTCTCTAAATAGATAACATTGTTGGTGTACCTAAACTCTCGTCACCGAACATACGCTGCGATTGAGTGGTCGGTTATCTCCAGATCCATTGGACTTTTTTTATTCTCGTGTGCGTTGCGACGCGTAGATCTGCGTTGACCTGTCCGTCCTGGCTCTTACGATAGAGTCTTTGCGGCTAATTCTCCGGCTGGCAGCTGGTATGCCCAACGGCGGTGGTGAGGTATCGTGAATGCACGCGGTCTTCCCTACACGTGAGGCGCCACACCAACGCCACAACTTCACGCCACCGATGAGATAGGTGACACATTATGACCGCGTGTGGGGAATTACTACACGAGATAGAATCGAGCACTTCCAATGTCCCTGAGTTCAATATTGTTTCGAATCTATGAAGTCACAAGCCACCAGTTTCAGGCGCATCCCTGAAGCCCTACTACCAACCCTCCTGGTCATCCGTCTACTAGCCGGACCTACTTCAAGCCTCGCAATTGCATCCACTCATCGACAATTCTTCGATAATGACTGGCCTGATACGGTAGAAAGAAGTCCTTCAACACGCTCTTGATCCGCCGCGGCTGCACACCCAACTGCATCAGCAGCGCATCAATCTTCTAATAATCACCGCATTAATTAGCTGGCTCGAACCCCGTCAGGTGCTCGCTTCGGAACATACCGGCAACCACTCAAAGAGAGCGTACGTTCCATACACACCCGCGACCGTGTATCGTCGCCGACCGAAGGCGACGCGTATCGCAATTTCCCATTCGATTTCTGCTTGGGATACCCCGAGCTCGTCGAGTGATAGGTTGTCGGTGAGCCATGCGACACCCCAGAGCGCCGACGGGCCGGAAAAACTGTCGCGGGTATCAGCTGCGGAGTACTTGATCGGGCATGGGAGTGGGGTTAACTATGTACGTACATGGCAGTACTCGCGACTCCAACTGCGCCGGCAAACACCAGCGATCGGTCGTTTTTCCGCGCTAGCTCCGGCGGCAGGATATCCTTGTAGAGGCGGCACGGCGCGTTCTTCACCGGCTTATTATTCGGCATCGGCGGATTCGCGAGCCGCGGGAACAACCGAACGACCTCCTGGTCAGCCAACATGTCGAGATTATCCCACTTCTCCCTGAGATGCGGCGGATACGTCGCAAGATCCGTCACTACGCCGAGCTCGGCCGCGAGCTCGGGGGAGTATATCGGCTCGCTCTTATTGTATCCCGTCGCGAACACGACGGCGTCGGTGTGGAGTCGTTCACCGTCCGAAAGGACCACATACGTGCCCTCCAGTGCGGTGATCTCCGACCGGATCACTTTCACCTTCTCGCCGCTGTGGATGAAGGCGATACTTTCGGGCTGGTTGGTAATCGAGGCTAAGAAGACGCCGTTGGCAACATGTTAGCGGCTCCGACTATCCGTGATAATGGACCTGGTGATATGAAGTTGCACATACTCGGTACATTCACCCAGAAAGCACTGAAGAGGCTGCGTGTTAGAAACATGCGACCCTGTACATAGTCCGTGGGAAAAGATGTGAACGCACGCATGGTCGACGTTCTTCGGCCTAAGCCTAGCCATATTCTCGCTCTTATCATATCCCGCGTACGCCATGAGAATGCTGCTGAGCCAACCCCAGTACTTCCAGTGCAGCCAGTATCCAAGGCCACTCCCGGAATGCAAGAACCGATACCACCAGCCTTCGCAACTATCCAGCTGCGGCTGCAGCATCGCTCCCATGCGCGAGGAGATGACGTCGTTAGTGTTCCTTCCGAGAATGTCTGCCGCTAACTGCGGCGCCGCGCCGTTGCCGACCGAGTCCGGCCGGATGATCCAGTTCACCTGTTTCCCGTTCTTGACGCACATGTACATGGCGTCAATCGCGGACTTTCCCCCGCCGTAGATGGTGATCGTGCTGACCTCCGGAGAGGTCAGCCACGCGTAGTGGGCGCCGAGCTCGCGCGTGTGAAAAGCCGGGGGCTCGAAGCCGGTTGTGTCGAGCTCGGGAAGCGACGGATTCGAAGTGAGTCCGGTTCCGACGATGACCTTGTCGAAGGTCGAGGGCGCAGTATCCCCCTGAATCCATATATTCCATCCGCCCCCCGTGGCACGCTCGAGCTTAGTCACTTTGGCGTTGAACCGGATGCGCTCCTTGATGCCAAACCTTACGGCGTACTGCTCCATGTGCTCCTGCAGCTTTTCGGCGGGGATGAAGGTCGTGTGCGGATCGGCTACGCCGGTCGTGTCCATCGGGAAGTCGGAGTACTCATACACGCCGTATTTCTGCTGTGCCCGGAGTGTCGGATAGATTCGTCGCCGGCTCCAAGTCCCGCCGAGCGAATCTTCCGCTTCGAGGACCGTGAGTGAGATTGTAGGATCCACTTGGAGGTATCTAGGATAGGACGTTAGCCGTCGGGATATGAACCGCGGGAAGCTGTGCGATCTCACGTTTTGGCGGCCTCGAGGCCGTAGAAGCCTGTGTCCGACGGTTTTGTTAGCTACTGCTACTGACTTGGCTCGGGGTCGGTGTTACCTGCGCCAATCACGCAGACTCTGGTCGTCTTGTTGTCGATTGCCATCGCCGTCTGCTGGTAATAGTTATTTCTCACTCAACAGCGTAGACAAGGCGGATGGCCCGTTTATATATAATACCAGAGACGAAGACGGCCACATCATACCTTCGAATCGGACATCCTTATCAGGCATCCCGTACGGGATTCAGGCTACCAACAAAGTACATCGCGTGGTACATACCTCGGAATAAATGCCAGTTTTGGTGGCTTTGTAACCAATGACGGGGCCACCCGACGACATATAGACTACTTACCTACTAGCGCACCGATCGACCGACGTCTGCAGTGCCAGCCCAGCGTACCGGGATGTCCGTTCCCAAGATGACGAGAAATACGAGTTGCCTCGCCCCGGTGAGCATAAATAAAACGAGCACTAAATTGATGATTCTTGCACCACAGGTGTCCAGGGACCGCGGCTGCCAATACGGTGTCCAGTAAGTCTTTGGGGTTCGCTAACACGGATGGTATTTCTCCGGCTGGCTGTGTGGGTTGCACGGTTGTATATAAGACCACGATGGCCGTGAGACACGGCTGCTTTTCATGACAGTGTCAAACGTACTCCAGCTAAGCTCTCACGGTACAAATCTTCCGATCTGCACAGAACTCTCCAACACATCACTTTCCCCGGCGTGCTTACACCCACAAATTTCCATTCCCCGTGCCTAGTATTCCCACCACTGTCTCTTCCCCAGCTCCACCTTCACCCCATTTCCCGTGGACTGCATTCCATGCATTTACATATCACTTGTTTGTTTTTCCAAATCCCATGGCATAAACTGTCCTGGCTACGAGTATATAAAACTGTCTGTTCAACAAGGAAAACTCTAAACCAATGCCGGTGGCCACCGGGCTACCGTAATACCGGTAATCTAGGTAATCAGCACAGCACGCTGATGTTGGCAGGTGCCTATAGGCATCTGTGGGCACCAGAAAGCACCAGTAAGCACCTGTGGGCACCGTTGGGTATCCAGGCGTTTGATTCTCCCGACCGAACGGATGATTAACAGTTACCTGTAGGGTATCCGGTCGCTTCATCCCCCCCTCTGACCAACGGACGATCCCCCACCCTACCCACCCTGACCGTGTCAGCAATCGCCGCAGGGCATCCAGTATCCGTAAGCCACCATGTGGAACGGCTTGATTAATAGTGGGGGCGGAGACTCGGTTTCTCCAGCATCTCTGGCAGGTTTGATGGGCACTGGAGCGATGGAAGACCGTTTCTATTCTAAAGCTTTATTCACTCTAGCGGCGCGACATTTGTGGCAATGAACGCGGAACGAACCACGCAGGAAGTATGTAGGTTGGATTTGCCTTTCCAGGCGGGCGACGGGTCACAACTAGAATCGGTACTGGCCCGAACGATCAATGCCGGGTCGTTGTGGTAACTACTGGCAGATTGGATCGGCACTGGTGTTATCACGTGCACACGCGTGTATATTGTCTAGATGTATGTGGACTTGGCGGAGCTCTCCCGCCGCACGTAGGGGACGTTTAGCGGAAAGCGGGAGCTTTGTATAAATATCTGTTTCATGCGTGGTAGAAACCGATAGATATTGAATTCAGTCAACAGTAGTTCTATTCCTCACATAGCTATCCCAATCTTACGCCGTCGCCACCCAGTGCCTTTCGGATTCCCATACCCATCACGAGGACGTCCTGCCTCACCGCTCGTCTCCAAAAACTTATCCGCCGTCTTAGTCAATGATTCCACCAAAACGCCGACACGAACACGCGGCCGTGACCTTTCTCTGCGGCTCCGCCCTCCTTGCTCGTATGAATGCCATTTCGGTTCCGGCCTTCGCAAGATGGCGATGGGCTCTTCCTCCACGCCACCCGAGTGCATGCGTCGCGAGCTACTGCGGTAGTTGCCGAGATCGCCGTCGTAGTGGTCGCCGTCGTTGCCGCCGTGCCAGTGCCTCGTTCTAGGCCCACGCAGGATCTCAACGCGCGGTTCATCGGCGGTGCCCGAGTGAAATCGTGCGGACGAGCTGCGGTGGGGATGGCCGTCGTCGTACCGCTCGTCTCGGTAGTTCTGGCTGTCTGGACGGTACAGGTGGCTGTGGACCGGTGCGCGCAGGATCGCGACCGGCGTTTCGTCGACGTCGCGGGAGTGCATGCGTCTCGAGTCGCTTCGGCGCGTGTGGGGATGGTGCGTCTCGCTCCCGCCATCCCTGTAACCGTGCGTCTGAGAGTAGTACGCGTCGCGCTGCGTGGGTGTTCGTAGGATCTCGACCCGTTCTGCATCGCGGTACTGCGAGGACCAGGGTCGTGAGTCCTGTGTGGGGTGGTGCGGGTCTACTCCGTCGTCGTGGTCTTCATTGACATCTGTGAGCGGGTGGCGGCGAGATGTGTATGTATGATGGTGGTGCAGTGCCGGCCCCCGCTGGATCGCGATGGTCTCCCCGTCCGTGTAGTCCCAACGCCGACGAGCAGCCGAGGAAACGCGGTAGTGATGTTCGTCCAGCTCCACGTCGCGAGTGTGCGATGGCAACGGCCATTCCCGCCTCATGTGATCCGGCTGCCGGTAAGCGAGGTCGTCGCCGGTCCGCGCATACTCCCAAACGCTATCATTGTCGTCGTAGTCCTCATAGTCGTCGTCGTCGTCGTCCGAATATGAGCCCTCAGAGTATTCCTCCATATCCTCCCCGTCTACGGGATATCTCTGTCCGCCCGGTGTCCCAACCTGAATGGGCCGGCGATCTGCGTATCTGTGTTCGGTGGCGGTAACGTTGTACGCGTACGGAACGGTGGATGCTGGCTGGCGCCGTCCCTCTTCTCTGTCCTGGTGCACTGGAAGCTCCTATTCCGGCGGGACTTGGGTGAGTACTGCAATCACATTTTCAAGCTAGTTGCGGGGCGTGAACGGACGACTTACTGGCTCGAAAACAGAGACGTACTGGACTTGCGGCGGCACTTGAGAAAACATCGGAGCGGTTGGATTCACACTACCTACTATAGAAGATGCGAACTCGAGGGAGATGAAGGGTTTATGTCTATTTCCTCATCTAACTACCGATTCGTCAACCGGGCTGTGTTTCTGGGGTTATGTGTCTGCATGCAATACCCCCGCATCATCAGCCACGGCTGTACGGCTTCATGGCTGAGTGCTTTATACATATACGGGCGACTATTTTCAAGCGATAGCTGTCCTGTCGGCGGTTGCAGGGGGCTGTGTGTGCACTCGAGGCAGCTGTAAGGTGGTGCCGTGGGACACATCTTGAACTGACGTCTTGTGGGCACTTGTCGATCCTTGCCTGCGGACTTTGGACGGGATACTCTGCTAATTGGGAACGCTATCTAGTGCACACTAACCACTCAAAGGAATTAGCACTGCCACACCCTCACTCCCACCATACCATTTTAAGGCATCACTTGGCGCGCTGACTGACTCTTGGCGCGCTGACTGACTCTTGGCGCGCTGACTGACTCCGCGCGCTGTGTGGCAATGGAACATCAGTTGATTAGGTTGGGGAGGCAGAAGCTCATGAAGAATCGTGGGAATGGTATATGCAGAGCTTTGCAGTGCACCATACAAATATCAAGTGAACCGAAATCACGAAAACCATAACGGAGAATAACAAGGAGTCTGATCGCTGGTCAAAGATATCCACACGGCATAGTGGGCGCGCTCTCGACAGACTCAGTTGACATGTCCTGAGCAGCAGACTTGGTGGACGCGGTCGTGGCAGACTTAGTGGGCGCATTCTTGCCAGGCTCGGCGGGCGCGCTCTCATCGCGCATTGAAAAAGATGCGTGTTCCAATTGAACCAGTAGTAGCCAGGAGAAGCAAGCGACTGGAAGCAGTAGGTAGGCAGCATGTGGTTGTAGAGGTGCTGCCTCACATTAGCAATACTGAGGATGATAACGTTATTGAAGTCTGTTGGAACGCATTGGTCTGAAGTTGGATGCTCTGCATGTGTAGAAACATTACGATGATTTTGCGCTAGTAACTTTTATACTGACCAAGCGCCAAGCGCCCGAAAAGCGGTATGTAACGGCACAAGCCAGTTAGAAAGCGAGTCAAGACCGTATGTAGAGTAACAGCGCTCACTGTTCTCACTGGGCGGACGGTTACATATCCGAGATACGGTAGTTTGTATGCTTGCGCACAACATAATGAGGCGAAATTCAAAAACTTCCTCACACAAAATGCTCGTCCAAAAGTCACTCATACTAATTAACCACGACCATTATTTTGATTTGACACTAGGGTGACCTTGAAGGGCAGCTCTACCTTTCCCCAGCGCAATTTTAATTTTAGCTATTGATGTGGTGGAGAAAAGCCGGGAGTCAAAATGGGTCGCAAAGGTGTCGGTTTAAGGAGTCTCCAACCATGTGACTGCCATTTCGGTTCCGGCCGCCGCAGGATCGCGACGGGCTCTTCCCCCACGCAACCCGAGTGCGTGCGGTTGTTATGGTCGCCGTCGTTGCCACCGTGCCAATGCGTCGTTCTCGGCCCGCGCAGGATCTGAACGCGCGGTTCATCAGCGGTGCCCGAGTGATTTCGTGCGAACGAGCTGCGGTCGTCGTCGTACCGGTCGTCTCGGTAGTTCTGGCTGTTTGGACGGTACCGGTGGCTGTGCACCGGCACGCGTAGGATCGCGACCGGCCCCTCGTTCACGTCACCGGAGTGCGTGCGTATCGAGTCGCTCCGGCGCGTGTGGGGATGATCCGTCTCACTCCCGCCTTCCCTGTAACCATGCCTCCAAGAGTTGTACGCGTCGCGCGGCCAGGGCGTTCGCAGGATCTCGACCCGTTCTGCATCGCGGTGCCGCGAGGACCGTAGTCGCGAGTCCAGCGGGCGGTGGTGCGGGTCTGGTCCGTCGTTGTTGTCTTCATTGACATCTGGGAACGGGTGGTGGAGCAATGTGTATGCATGATGGTGGTGTTGTGTTGGCCCGCGCTGGATCGCGATCGTCTCTCCGTCGGCGTCCGCGTACTCCCCGCCATTCCGCGCAGCCGACGAAACTCGGTAGTGGCGTTCATCTGGGTCCACGTCGCGACTGTGCGATGGTGTCGGCATCAGCGTCGGCGTTCTCCGCGTCACGGGACGCGGCATCCAGTAAGAGAACTTGTCGCCGACCCGCACATACGCCCAAACGCTATCATTGTCGTCGTAGTCCACATAATCGTCGTCGTCCTGAAAAAAAGTCCTCAGAGTATTCCTCCGTATTCTCCCTGTCTGCGGGATTTCTCTGCCCGCCCGGTGTCCAAACCCGACTGGGCCGGCGCTCATTCCAGCCTCGCCCCTCATGCGTCCCGTAGGGCGAGCCGTAACTCCGCACTCCGGGGTCGTATCCTGGAGGGCGGTAAGGATCCGGCCGTGAACCATCGCTGGTGTCGGGCAGTCGCTCTCCGTATCTGAGTTCGACGGCGGTATTGTCGTGTGGAACAGTGTGTGCAGGCTGGCGCCGTCGTACTCCTCCGTCGTGGCCAACAGGAAGTTCCTATTCCGACGGGGACTTGGTGAGTACTACTAGATCTCAACTTGGGCGTACGATAGAACAGACGACTTACTGGCTCGAAAATAAGGATATACAGGACTTGCGGCGGCACTTGAGAAAAAATCGGAGCGGTTGGAATCATACTTGTTACCTAGACGATGCGGACTCGAAGGGCAGGATGGGTTTATGTATATTTCCTCTATCTATGGACACGTCAACCGGGCTGTGTGTCTGCATGCATTATCCTCGCTCATCAGCCACGGCTGTACGGACGACTATGTTTAAGCGATAACTGTCCTGTCGGTACAGGGAGCTGTGCGCACTCTAGGCAGCCGTGACTACCCACTAACTACCTAGTTGGAGCCAATAGGGAGGCAGTGTTCATATTATTCTTCACCCCCACACCATCAACTAACGTGCGTAGGATCACCGTGGCTGAGGGAAGGTTCCACTTGTATGTAGGTGCACTGCTAGTACGCTGAGACAGGGACACCCCGCTCGACTTCATCCCTGTCCCCAGCCTCCGTGGTCCCTGAGCCGGAGCCTCAAGTTCATCACGTACATATAACGAAGCACCGCGCCTTGTGATTCGTCAATGGTTTCGGTCCGAGTCTGTAGCTTTAGGTGGCTAGATACAAACAAACGTCGCCGACACGATGCAAGCATCACAACAGCTTCAGGTACCAACCAACGTCGCCGACACGACGCAAGCCTCGCAACATCTCCGACCGCCGACGGCAACGGATGGTGAACCAGCTAGGCCGCACTCCCGCAATCGCTCGCGACGGTCTTCAGCATCATCGCCTGCTGGCGGTAGGCCCAGGTCGCGCAACCGGTCCCGCGACTCGAGATTGCCGCCTTCGTCGACGGCAACGCCGCCGTGGCCGACGTCTCGCAGTCGTGTACTGAGCCCAGCCGCGCGCAAATGGACTACCACTCGGATTTTGATCAAGGAGCCCCAGAATCGATGGCCGTTTGCGTTGAAGACGCACATGCCCGAATTGTGCGAGATATCTCTCCTTTTTTTTTCCCGCCTGGTGCTACTCGGAGGCTAATTCGTCGTGCTCGTAGGGACGATGTTGATCAGTTAAGAAGCGCAATGCGGGGTCAGCAGGGACGCGGCCTCTGGTTGTTCGGAAAGGAGACTGGTGTTGCCGTCGTCCGAACCCTTCCGGACGATACTATCGAGGCCAGCTTCCGCGGAGCGCGGGGACTCATGAAATGTTTCGAGTCTGTGAGTGTCATGAATGTCTGGGAATCCTCCGATAACTATGGAGAGACTGACGGGCGGAGGGGGGCAATGATTAGACTGCACCAAAGTTCGAACTCTTGTACGCATTCCCCCACCCTCGAAAACACCATAATCTTGGCGATCATTCGATTCGCCGCTCACCCGACGCTGTGAATGCTAAGATGTTGCCTTTCCCGCAGCTACATCACCATGACCGCGCAAGGAAGACTCCGTATAGAAGTCGATATCTTCAAGCGACTCGCATTGTGTTACGAGCTACCGGTGGCTTTCATCAAGATGCTGATCGGCCACAGCCGGCAGCCGCCTCATGCTGGCTTCGGAAGCAGGTTGCAGCCCGTCGGACCGGCAGGCGACCTGATACAAGGTATGTACCTACCTTGCCTGTGCGCGGAGAAAAAACAGCACGAGTCGAGTGAAAATACCCCTCCCCTGGGGGAATTAACGTCTCTAGACTTCTGGTACACACTCCCGATCCGTCTTCCAATGGCGTGCACCGACCCGGAGAACGCGCACCGAGACTGGCACACGGGGATCTACCAGATCAACGCATTCAACCACCTGCACCTTCACAAGCAGAAATCCGACCTCCGTCACTTCGATCTCGTCATCCTCTCGCGGCACGACCTGGCCAACAAGAAGTCCACCGTCATCTGCGTCAACCTGCATTCGCGCACTCCCGGCCCGATCGAAGTCATACAGCAACGCGTCCTCCGTGCCCTTGAAGACGGCGGTACACAGATGATCGACCGCAATCCGCTGTGGGCTAATGTCGTGTATATCGATCAGGTGCTGGAGTGGTGGAAGGTTACGTTCGAGTTCTACGCCGCGGAGCTGAATACCTATGTATGTGCGACCTAGAAAGACGCGCAATAGCGGGAGAAGCTGATGCTGCTGAGGTAAACAGGAGAAGCAGATCGAAGACAAGATGACTGCGCAAGCCAAGCCCAAGCCGCGACCGCCACCAACCGGCAAAACACCACAGATGCTGGCGGACGAGATGTTGGAAAAGACGCGGATATCGACGGAAATGCTGGAGACGAATCGCGCGCTGCACGCCATGGCATCCCACTGCTTGCGCTACAAGACGGAGCTCGTCACCGTCGCGACCGTCGTCGTGGCTGTCATGGAGCAGCATGAGGAGATATCCGAACAGCTAAAGCTTGGACAGTTCGAGAGGGATAGGGTCAGGAGGGCGTTGAAGCAACAGCTCGCCGAGGTCACCGCCATCACACGGTCGCAGGAGGAGTTGGCGAAGAAGACGGAGAATACGCTAGCGTTGGTTAGTCATCAACTCACGCCCTCGCCGGTCTTTCTGTTTGTTGCGCGCTCATCAAGGTCTTGAAACCAGTTATTCCACTCCGTCCAAGCCGACTACGACCAGCAACAGATCGTCAACGGCGACGAGCTGCAAAAGATCTCTCTCGCCAGCCAGGACGAGGTGAAGCAGACGCGAAAGGACAGTCTCGCGATGAAGACCATTGCCGTGATGACAATGTTTTTTCTTCCGGGGACGAGTATCGCCGTAAGTCCTTCCACCGTTTCCGCCACCATCTTTCTTCGTACACCCGAGTGTTGACTGTTATGTAAAGGCTATTCTGGCGCTACCGTACTTCCAGAGCACGGTAGCCCACAGGACGCTGTGGCTGTGGGCAGTGCTGGCAGCAGCGATGACTGGCATCGTCCTCGGTCTCTACCATCTGCTCTCGAAGGGCGCGTCTGAGCGGCACAGGAAGGAGAATGCGGTTGTGGATCCGGAGAAACAGGAGTGATGCGTGTATTTGAGTGTACTACCTACATACTAGTCTAGTGGGATTTGACAAGTGGCATGTGGCGTGAATCTGCAACGTCCACGATTATGTGTTGCGCAGTTGTATGGAAACACTGTAGTCGCGCTTAGTAGTCGTCCCGACGGATCCGAGACTCGGGTGAGTCGAGAATACATACCCGCATTGAGTTTCACCGGTTGATGGATCTGAGAGATTGGGCCCAGCTATAGTAAACCTAACCCTCACAGACCTCGTACCAAATCTCCATCCTGATTCCGGAAACCCACATTCATGACTCAAAGTATGACGGTGGGCCGGCAAGGTGAGAACGCATACCCTTTAGGGCGCCTAATGGACTGGGACACTAGTGCGACGGTTCGATTGCGCGTGTTTTTCTTTATTATGTACCAGAAGTTCATGCTCTTCATGCTCTGTCACCCGCTCCCAGTCCGTCGGCAACCAGTTCCACCCGAACCCGGATCGGACAGTGGCGAGGAAACGGAGTGTGTACTTATATTGCCATGATCTACTTAGGTCGCAAGCAATCACTGATCAAACAAAAACAAAGCTCCACCCGAACCCATGTCAAGCCGCCCTTCCTATACATCTACGCATGGGCCTTTCCCATGCGGTTCGAATGGTAGCGACTCATCATAGATGTCGTCGTCTTCGTCCACCTGTCATGACGGTTACATGTATGAGCGTCGACGGGAACCCTCGGAGGATGTGAATTTCAATGCGAACTTACGTCTTCATAGAGACCTCCGAGCATAAGTTTTCGCAGCTGTTTGACGTTATTAATATATGTCGACTTCAGAAGGAAAAAGATGCCGCTTACCACGTCCCAGTGCGACCGTCCGTTAGTGCTGATATCGATATCGTCCAGGTGAGAGTCGACTAGATCCTGCAGTCAGCAGCGGTATGTTCACAAGGGTTTCACATCTGCTAATTCATCCTGTACCCGGAAGACAGTCGATCCACGCGCCCAGTTTGTCGTCATCGTCCAGGGCCTCGATCAGCGTCTTAGCCGCCGGATCGTCTCCGATGCGTGCAAACATGAATGCAACGGCTATTAAAGATGTCAGATTGGAGGAGACGCTAGACGGGAGAAAGAAAACCGGCGGCTCACAGTCAACCGTCCTTTCGGAATCGTTGTCCAACTTTGCGAGACAGTTGTTGATGTTCCTCTTCAGCACCCCCTGCTTCTCGCCCTCAATCTGGAAACCGAATCAGCATGATGGCCGCAGGCCGCGCGGTAGTACAGCACCGTGGTTGTGAGGCTTACATCGCCGTCGGTAATGATCATTGTAAGCAGCGGCTTGCGCATGGGAGTTTGTGGTTCGAGGACGAACGGTTTCAAGATTTTGTTCTGCAGCTCCGTGCCCGTCATAGTGACTCCGTCGTACTGGATCTCTGCGTGAAGCCCAGCAACGTCTGCCTTCTTAATATCTTTGCGCCCCGTCGGGTTATTGAGAAATCGGACGGAGACGATGCCCTCCTCCCGTGCTAGCTCGTAGACATCGGCAATCGCCTCCAAAACCTTCTTCAGCATATCTTTTCGATTGCCGCCGTCTTCGTACTCCATCGAGCTGCTATCATCTATATTGGGGCACGGGGGATTAGGCCGATTTCCCTCCATTCCACCAATCCACCAATCCAGCATTCCAGCATTCCAGCCTCGCCTGGCCGTGAGTCGGAGTCGTCACCCACCAAGGAGAATGACCAGATCATAGAGTGCCAGAACTGCAAACTGCTCGGCGATCTCCCGCGGACACGCCCGATCGACCAGCGTCTCGACCATGTCCGCCCCGCGCTGCGAATACTCGTCAAAATTGTAGTCTGGGAAGAACTGCACCAGTCCCGGCTTCTGCCGCTCGACGAACAGCTTCAGCTTCGACGAGAACTTGTCTGCGTGCATTCGAGAGGCTGCCATCGCGTGGAATTGAATGTGTGGGAGCTTTGGGCTGCGAGATGCGGGACGGGGGGCGATGCGGCGTGTGGGGCGATCTTCTAGTATTAACTATTAGACAGGGCGGTCCGCTAACCCCACTTAAGTAGATCGTCCTCCCCGCGTCGGAGTCTCCGTTGTGGGGAATAAGTTTGTGCGGCTCAGTCCGCTGTAGTACCATATGCATTACCCCGCCCCTAGATTTGGGGGATAGGGTTACACCCAGAAGAACAACTTCATAGTATGGCGGCCATCAATATCGATTGGCTTTGAAGCCTTCTCCTGATGATCCGCCGATTCCGTGCAGGTTGGGCTGATTGCTCCCATTACGCGAGGCCGCGAAAATGCGCACACACCATCCGTGTACTGGATACCGCATCACTCGTAGATTCCACTGTTAGTCAAGTACTATGGCGCCGTCATCCGAATGAGAACCTGTGAATGTTACGATACGCAGCTGTGGCGGAGTGATGGAGGATAGGCTGTCGGCGAGAGGAGGACGTGAAGGCGGCCTCCTTTCGGCGGGAGTGAACGAATGTGGTTAGTAGTGCGTAATATCGTTAGTCCGAATTGGAGGGATTCAACGTTGGCGGGCATGGCAGCGTCTTCCTCCCCTTCTTCTTCATCTTCATCCTCTTCATCCTTCTTGATCATCATCTACGGGATAGACAATCAACCTCTATCCCCTCTCTCATCATCTGCAGAATAGACGATCAATATTTACATCCTGTTTCCCTTGTGTGTTCACCTTCTCTCGACTCGCTTCCCGGCGTGGAGAGGCATTGGCGAAAGAGCCGTCACAAAAGCTCCTCCATCGCTCGGGCACACGTCCATAGTACACCACCCTCCCGCCCAGCCCCTCAAGATGTGTCTTATCGCAGGTCGTGCGAGTGAGTCTCAGTGCCGCGGAGTTTGGGTACGCTGGTCCCGGCGGAGACCGGCGGTGGGAGAGGGTTCCGTCTCCTCATTACGAGAATACAGTCCTCTAGCCCCACGGTCACTCTGCACGCGCGATCATGAATCTACACTACTGAACAGCGCCAACATCTACGACAGCTATGAAACCTGATGGATAAGTCGGACATAGGTACCCGAATCCGACCTTTGCTGCTGAGTTTGAATACATCTGACTGACTGGCAGGCTGATATGCCACTGCTAATCTTGAGTAGATTCGACTGCCTCTGAACTTGCCTATCGGAACCAGAAGCAAGGTGGCCCGCCCGTACTCCGCATGAGGGCCTTGTTCTGCGGTGCCGCCCTACGCTCGCTATTTTTTGTTAGCGGATAGGTGGATAGGAGTGAAACACTTTTACTTCACCGTTGTGCTTCTAGGCAACAGCCAGGCTGCGTAACGGATGTCTCCGCGGAATCGGGCAAGTGTCACTGAAAAGCAATGAGCACCGCCGATGAGAGCGGGTCGACTCGGCAAGAAGTTCTATGGACGCACGGAGAGATTACTGGTCTTGCGTGGTTGTTGTGGTTACGAGATATGTGCTTCATGCGGGCGGGCACAGTCTGCACACGGACTCGCCGACAGATGAACGCAGCCATTCGTTGTATTCGTAACCGACAGCAGTCCTAAGTAGAAGCACATCGTGAGCCACCGGAGCTTCTTCCCTATTGATGCGCAGTGCATGATGCGCAGACCATACATTGCACGAGGTTGCATATGGACAGCCAACGATACTCAATCATGGAGTGCAATGTTTCACTCTTCGGCGAATCATTTCCCACCATGCAGTGACGTGGTGACAGCACTGAAGTACCATGTGACACCGAATCCAGAGGCCCCCTAAATCACGGGACGGACTTTCCCGGAAATGGTCCATCCGCCCAGTTATCTGCAGGAAACGCGCATCGGGTCAACGAGAATAGTTTTCAGCTGGCCAACCTCGAAAATCATGCGGGTGGGTGGAGTTTACGTATGGTTCTCGTTTTCATTTCCTACACTCGTTCGCCCTCCATCGTGCGCCGGCACGGCATCGGAACTGCGCACTGGCGACCACATCGAGCCGTATACATCGTGTTCACCGTCCGGGTCCCACAACAGATGATATCGCTTAAATGGGGGGAGGGGACGGACTCCTTCCGACTGTTGGAAACGCGACATCATACTCCATCTCTCACATCGACCCTCTCCATCTGGCGGAGCATCCCCCACCTCACCATATTTTGCCATGGCAACAGCAAACGGAAGCGCAACTCGCAAAGGAGCACTAACTCCGAGTTATCCGATATTGACAATATCACCGGAAAGATGCACAGAAAAGCTCAAGGCATTCAGCAGCCGTCAGAAGCCGGGGTTGCTCAATTTGTTTTCCGACAGCGACTTCAAAAATTACGGGGGCAAAGGTGCGGAACTCGTCAACAGCCTGATCTCGAGAGGCTGTCCCAGAGAAATGGCGGAACAATTCTCTGTTTTGGTGCTATATGATGTGGTCATCTTGATTGGTATGTGATGTCAAACTTGCCGCACGTGATGGGAAAGAGGCCTAATCGGATACGCGAATGATCAGATAACAGCGATTCACCGGAAGCCGAGAATGCTCGAAGAGAGACGTTAAAGACATTGTTGGATGCAATTGTCGATGTTTACGAGCTAGCCAATGACAAAGGTGTGGTCTCTGTCCGGTGCTGCAATCTCCACGACCAATGTACAGATCATAAAGACGTCCGAAGATCAGAGGTCTCTGGAATCCTCGAGACAATTAAATACGGCGAATCCGCCGAAGTTGGTGGACAGCTGAAGAAACGCATTCTGAGGCCTTTTGTCGAGCACAAAACCATGATCAGGCCTTTACTCACTATCGTCATTACGAACGGCAATGTAAGCCATTCCCAATTGTCAGCTACTCCGAGCCCTACTGATCTGAGTACAAGCCTGAGGCGGAAACTAAGGATGTTTTGAAGACGGCCATCAACAACTGTCTCGTGAAATTGTCCCAAGACCCTACCAAAACAGAAGATGGTCGGTTCAACGATTCTTCCTGGTTCGGAGTCAAGTCGCTAATATCTTCAGCTGTGGCTTTCATGTTTGCACGAGTCGGCGGAGATCAGGCTGGCAAGGAGCTCGTAAAAGATCTTGATAACGATCAGATCTTGGGAGCGTGGATTGATTGCCTACCGGGTAAGTGGAGAAGCGTTTGGTTACCTAAAATCTCACTAACTGGGCAATCTAGTCGAATCTCGCCTGAAAGATTTCCGTCCGTATGGTCATCGGCCTTACTGGGATGTGGTAAATATCTGGATCCCTCATCCCTGCGCGATCATAAGTTTTCATGAGCTAACGATTCTTATCATCAGCTCTGGAAGCTTATGCTTGGAGCTCTATACAAAGTTGTACGTCGCCGTATAGCATTCTCGGACACGCAGAGCTGACTGAATCTAGATCGACGCCATGGACGATGACTCTGAGCTCGATGAGGACTTCCTGATGCCACTAGTTTCTAGTAGACCTAAGGCTCGCAACCAATCGCGAGATAACCGTATAGCTGTTCCTTCGGCAGGTCCGCCCCCCAAACTTCCGATGCTGGACGCACCTCACGGAGTGCGACCTTCCGCCGAATCTCGTCGTCGAATACCTGCGCCAGTGGAGGCACCTTCCCCGGAGGTCGTTCCCTACCCTGTATCGGGGGAATTACATAACGGCAGTGCGTTGAAAGAAACTCATTCGAGCATGCGTGCATCCCAGGACTCGTCACACTCTATCAACCCTCCGAAAGACCGGGATTCCGAGTATGTATCAAAGGCGACCCAGGGCAATCCTTTGCTAGAATCGCCAATTCCAATGCCTAATTGCGACAACGAACCAGACATAATACCTGACGCCAGCCACCCGTCAACCGAAAAAGGCTTCAAGCCCTCCACGACAGCGACAGGAATAATCCTAAACCGATGGTCTACCATTCGAGATGTGGTGGGCCCACACGCCGATCACTGGCCTTCCCGCTTGAAATTTCACATGCCTGAATTGTGGGAACCACATACACCTTGCGTCGGGGTTTACTTGACGAGCAGCACCAAGGGCTAATCAGTCACGTTCTAATAGGGATGATACACGCTTGCTGCTAAAGGCTGAGCAGCGTCGCCAAGATCACGACCCACCACTGTTCGGAAAACTTACAGCTGTTGCGGTCATGAGAACCCAAGATAATGGTTTGATAGCGGCTAGCTTCTGCGGGAAGAAGAGACTGCAGAAGTGTATCGAGGCGGCCCGGGTAAGTGCACTTGATGCTGGGATGGTGAGACAAAGACTTATGGGTCGTAGGATGAATCGACAGCACCAAAGTTTCAACTATTGTACGCAATTCCCTTCCTATGCGCCAAAGAGCGACATGATGATCTCGGGATCCCATCAGCATCTTCAATTGTTGCCAATGCTGATATACGTTTTCGGCAGCTACATTACTATGAGCGCCACCGGAACGCTTCACATTGCCGCCGACGTGTTCCAGGAACTCGCGTTGTGCTATGATATCCCGGTGGCATTCATCAACTCAGTACTTGACTACGGGGGTGAACCTCGGTATACCGCCTTTGGAAGTAGGCCGCCGCGTGCTGAAAAAATACAAGGTATTCTTGACCGTCCAAGGCGTGTGAGAGAGCGCCAGAATACTAACGAAACATAGTTTTCTGGTACACACTCCCGATCCGACTTGCACTGGACTGTACTACAGAGGCTGGCGGAGAACAACTTGTCGCCGATCTCACACGGGACTGTACTACAAATCATCACGGAGAACACTCAGACGCCAATCCGGGTTCCGATTACCTACATCTTGACACACAGAAAACCGACATCGGACAGTTTGACTTGGCCGTATTTTGCAGACACAATCTTCTCGAAAAAACGACGGCCGTCATTTGCGTCTACTTGTGCTCTGGCTTACTCGAGTCAGCGGAAGTCACCAAGCAGCGAGTGCTACATGCATTGGACGACGGTGGTATGGGAATGATTGATCGGAACCCCCTTTGGGTAAACATCGTCTACATAAGCATGGCTGTGCATTTCTGGAAGGTGACATTTGAGTATGTCGCGTCGGAGTTAAATAGCGATGTACGTGCATCATCTTGGTCACCTGTGAGCCGAGGGAGGGGGCCCAGCGGAAACGCTGACTGACGGCATCCAGGAGAAAGAAGTCGCGCACATGTTAGTAAATCAAGCGCAGCTTCGCGTGGTAGAGGACACGACGTCAGCGAAATACAAAAAGCTTCATACCATGGACGCGCATTGCCAACGCTACAAGATGGAGCTTGCAACGATCTCAGCAGTGATTGTTGGGATGATGCGGGAACACAAGGTCATGTCTGAGCAGTTAAAGTTGGATGTCCATGAAGCCCAACGTGTTGGGAGCGCGTTCAAACAACAGCTTGCCGAGACTACTGCCCTCACCATGGCACAGGAGGACATGGAGAGAAGGATACGGAATCTGTTGACCGTGGTAAGTGTTGACTCTCTCTCTCTCTCTCTCTCTCTCTCTCTCTCTCTCTCTCTCTCTCTCTCTCTCTCTCTCTCAGCATCTTTCTCAACGGCATACTGATTACCAGAATAACAGTTATTCCATTCCATCCAAGCTGCAAATGACCGGCAACAGATCGCGAATGGCAAAGCACTCCAAAAGATCTCAGTCGCCAACCAAAACGAGGTCAAACAAACGACGAAGAACAGCCGAGTGATGAAAACGATTGCCATAATGACGATGACGTTTCTGCCTGGAACCAGTGTCGCGGTAATCTTTCCAAGCTCTTCGGATGTGCTGCGGTAACTGATCCATATATTCCTCAACAGGCTCTATTCGCTCTTCCATATTTCGAGCACACCGCTGTCCATTCAACATGGTGGATATGGGCCGTGGTCGCGATAGCCTTGACCGGGATAGTTCTTGTGCTCTACCATTTCATCACGTTCGTAGCGGAGCATCGAGCCGGCGCCGAAGAAAAGGATAGTATGCTCGGCGACGAAGAGGAAGCCGGAATGGCTGGCATGAAAAGGGATCCTTCTGTGGGCGTCACTAACATCCGGAAGTATATGAAAGATTATCTCCTGTTTTATGTATTTAGGAAGAGCCTTTAGCAGGGGAATAAACTGTTCTGATTGAATCAAATGACGGGAATGTTCTGAAAGCGAGGACACTGCTCCGTCTCCTTACTTACTGTCGCTACCGTGTAAAGCGTGCTCGCGAGTCTAGTCGACAGCTTTCTGGAGAGTGAGATACCTAGCTTGACCGATAACTAGGTGGCCGAAAGCCTGCTCGAGAGCCTTATCGAGGGCTAGCTGGCAGGGACGCCGAGAGCGTGCCGGCAAGCGTTCTCGCGAGCAAGAACAAGTGCATGGTTGAATGTCTAATCAAGAGCATGACGACGAGCAGACCGAGAGCAATACGGCGCGCAAGGCCGGGAGGTTGCCGCCGAGCGGCACCTGAATTCCAATAGCATGCCGAGTGGATGACCGAGATCACTCCCGAGACCATGACGACCAGCAGGCGGAGAGCCAGATGACCAGCAAGACCGTGAGGTTGCCGCCGAGCGAAACCCAGACGCCAAGAGCGTGCCAAATGCATGACCGAGAGCACGACCGAGAGCGTGCTCTCTAGCATGCCGACGAGCAGAGCGTGAGCATGACGGCTGGCCAGCAGTTCTGTAATCATCACTGAGGCAGAGACCGAGAGACTTGCCGAGTGTATCACCGGCAGAGTGTAGACGGGTATACCGTCGAGGGTGCCCGAGCGCGTGCCGGCGAGCGTGCCTGAGGGCGTGCTGGCAAGAGCACCCTTCAATACTGCTCTGTAACATAACTTTCTATGACAAAAAACATTCTACTATGCATGGTAATCGATTGTGTTGTGGTCCTGTGTCGATCTGTTCCATACTCGTGGCTACAATTGGTGGATACGTCAACATGCGAGTGATAGATGGTGACCAATCATAAGCGTGACAGTTCACCATGCCTAGTGTACTGCATAATATTCCGTGATGGAGAATACATTGCATGATATTCTATGAAGGAGTATGTCATATACCATATATGAGGGAACCAGGTGTGAGACTGGAACGGTTTCGGGACGCCGGAGTATTGGATAGATATCGAGTATAGAATAGAAGTCAGGGATTTCGATAATTCACAGCGGAATAATCTTAAGGGGTATCGCCGGCAGTGTTCAGTGTTCTGGTTCTGTGGTGTTAGGGTTTCCGGTGACGATAGTCGAGTGACTATATAGTCTACCCGTACACCTGAGCACGTGATCGGAAAACTGTGCCGTGGGGAACTTCGTTGCAAATGCCTTTTTGAGTCATGTTCTGGCGTAAGCCCTACGAAGAGTCACCCACTGAGTCTAGACCGTAGAGTCGTGTAAGCTGTTGCTGTCACGGCTCGGGATGGAATGACGAAGGAAGGGCAGATGCAAGGATCGAAAGCGTTGGGAGGCAGGATGTGTGAGACTGGAACGGTTTCAGGACGTCGACTCTTTGATACATATCGAGTATAGAATAAAAGTCAGGGATTTCGATAATTCACAGCGGAATAATCTTAAGGGGTATCGCCGGCAGTGTTCAGTGTTCTGATTGTGCTGGTGTTGGGATTTTCCGTGACGATAGTCGAGTGACTATATAGTCTACTCGTACATCGAAGAACGTGATTGGAAAACTCTGTGGTGGGGAACTCCGTTACAAACGCCTTTCAAGTCATGCTGTGGCGTAAGTGCTACGGAGAGTCACCCATTGAGTCTAGGCAGTGGATTAGCCGTACGCTGTCGTAGGGATAGCCGCTTCCGACTAGGCAAGAAGTGCTTACCACTGCCTACCCAAGCGTAGGTCAGAGTAAGCAGTACATATCTTCATCTCGGCACTGAAAACCAGCCCGGTTCTACAGACTGTCATTTGTCAATGTCGATACATGGGTAATCGCGCGTCATAACAGGTTCCTAATCGGCGTTACCTTTGTACGCGGTTACATGGTGCACTGCCTCATGCGATCTCAGCTGTATTGGACTTTACCGTGCATCACCCGTTGTGATACTGGAACGAGTTTGTGTCGTCGGAGTCTATGGTAATATCGAGTGTACAATAAAAGTCAGGAATTTCGATAATTCACAACGGAATAATCTTAAGAGTGTTTCTTCGATGGTTTGTTCGGTGCGATCATTGTGTTTTTTGGTTCAGTTGCCCGCTCGGTTCGACTTATAGTCGTCCCGATCCTCAGCACGGGATTCCTCTAGAGTGCGGCCTAACGTAGCTCCGTTGCTTCCTTTGCATCGGAGTTCCGCGGCCTAGCCTTGAGTCGTCGTCAGCTCTCTTCGGATAGTCTTCTTGACTAGGCAGGTGGTAAACACCACGTGCCCAAGATAGATCGGAGTTTCCGAGCAATTATCTCCCTCATGCGCCGGCAGAGTTCTTCGCTCGAAGTTCTCTGCCCCCATAGGTCGATGTTCGATTCTCTCGTCATAACAGTTTTTCCCTGGATCGGAGTTCCTACTGCGGGGCGCTATGAACAGAGATCTCAAAGTCCTCTGGACTGTTATCCCGATCACCCGCATCTCCGATCACTGTCTAGACTCTGGAATCCGTTTGCTTCCTCCTTCCTATCTTGTCCTTGATCGCTTCTAACTATCCTTTCGGCTCGCAACTCTATTCTAATCACCCGGACTATCTAATCACATCTCTTGCGACCGTGGTGACCTCCGATACCTATCGGGGTGTCACATCATCTCCCCTCCCACGAGGCTTCAGCCCGAAGCACCCAAGTCCTCGCCTTTATCCTCACCTGATAACTGGGGATGAAGTCCTCCATCCCCTTCATCCTACTACCTGCCCGAGTTCGAGAAAACCACATGGGAAAAAACTCTTACTCATCTGTGAGCCGGTAGTCCCTCGGCGCATCGGGATTTGTGCGTGAAACTCACGTAGCTTTTCCCGACCGCCTACTGAGAAGTTGTCAAATGGCTCGTTCGTCCAGTCCCCTTGTTCGGGGTAGTTGAGCCATTTCACGAGGTAGAGCACTCGTCGACCTTTCTTCGAGCTGCCCATAACCTCATCGACGTCGTATTCTTCGTTGCCTTCCACATCATCGGCCTCTCGTAAGATCTGAGAGGGATCCGGTGGTGCTCGGGTGCCGGCTCGGAATGGTTCAACGAGCGAGACGTGAAAGACATTATGTATCTTCCACTTCCTTGGCAGAGTGAGCTTGACAGCGAGCGGCGATACGATCTTCTTGATTTGGAAGGGACCATGGTTCTTGTGGTCCAACTTCCGCGATGGTCGGCGGGTTTGAATGTTCCGCCCGTTAAGCATTATCAAGTCTCCTACTTGATGTGCCGGTGCTGTAACGGCACGGTCGGGCAAGGCTCCAGGTAGCGAAGTAGGGCTGGGGATCGGGTTCTGGGTTCGGTAGAGGCAAGACGGGTTCAGGAGACAAGGTGAGGCAGGGCTCAGTGCAGACGGCAACTGGGAACAGAGGCAGGGACAAGGACTACGGCGCAGACGGCAGCCGAGGCAAGGACAGAGGTAACAGTGGTTGAATTAACAAGTTGTTGCGTGAAGAACTAAATACAGAGGGGCAACGGCCCGTTTATATAGAAAATCCTCCACTTCTTCCCGCAACCTGACAATGACGGTGGGCGTGTGCCAGACCCTGAGAAATCCACCTTATCAGTACCCCACTTCCGTGACTCACACCCTGCGCAGCCGCACTACCCCTGCTTCCTGCACACAGCCCCAATCTCCTGCGACTCATTGCTGCGCTATCCCTGCTTCCTGCACACAGCCCCAATCTCCTGCGACTCATTGCTGCGCTATCCCTGCTCCCTGCACACAGCCCCCAATCCTCTGCGACTCATCCTTGCACTGCCGGTGCACTGCCTCTGCACTGCCCCCCAACTCTCCCGATCCTTGTGCCGACCCTCCCTTCGTCATTCCGTCGCGAGCCGTGACAGTAGTCCCTCCTAAGGCTCGAGTTCCCACGAGAGCAAGTTCGACTGGTCCAGGCTGCATGGGGTATCGTCGATGGAAGTCGTCCACAGCTTGTACTTCGGTAAGGTTCTCCTCTGGTTCCCATGATGGTGCCGCGTAGCCTCTCCATTTCACCAGGTACTGGAGTTTGCCCCTGAGGTTCCGGCTGTCGAGGACCTCTTCAACCTCCCATTCTTCCTGGTCGTCCACGATTACCGGCAGTGGGGGCAGTGGAATTTGTCCAGGGAAAGGATCATCGGAGGAGGCATGAAGGAGGGATACAGGAAATGTTCGGTGCTTCTGAACGGTGTCCGGGATGTCCAATTCGTAGGCGTGGGTTCCGATTGTCCGAATCACACGGTAGGGACCATGGTGTTTGTTTTCCAGCTTGCGACTGGGTCTCTCGGTGCGCCAGTTCCGACCATCCACCCATACCATGTCGCCTGGTTGGAAGGCTGGCGCAGGGGTTCGGTGTCGGTCGGAGTCGTCCTGTTGCCGTGCCTGGGCGTACCGCATTTCGCTGCGGGCGACGTCGTGGATTTGATGCAACCGTTCCGCCGCACTCTGAGCTTGATGTTCCTCCTTGGTGTCGACACGGATATCCAGCTCAAAGTCACACCGTGGGTGGTATCCTAGGTTAGCGAAGAATGGGGACAGGGTAGTCGTGTCGGAGACCTGGTTGTTGCCAGCGAATTCGGCCAAGAACAGGTAGTCGACCCAGTCATCCTGGAGGTAGCTGACGTACGCGCGGAGGTGCTGTTCCATGACGGCGTTCATCCGTTCGGTTTGGCCGTCAGTCTGGGGGTGGAAGGCAGTCGACAGGCGTGGCTCGATCTTGAGGCATGAGCATAGGTGTTTCCAGAATCTCGAGGCAAACTGGGGACCCCTATCCGAGACGATGGTTTCTGGCAACCCGTGGTACCTGAAAATCCGGTCGCAGAACAGCTCGGCCAGTCCTTCCGAGGTGATGGTCGTGGTACATGGTAGGAGATGGCGTTGCTTGGTCAGTCGGTCAACAAAAACACAGATGGCGTCAAACCCCTTTGAGGCCGGTAAGCCAGTGACAAAGTCGACTGAGATGTGTTGCCATGGCTTCTCGGGTACTGGGAGGGGGCGCAGGACACCATAGGGTGCGTGCCGGGTGGCCTTGGTTCGCCGGCAGGTGTGGCAGTTTCGGACAAACTGGTCGACGTCCTTTCGCATCTGTGGCCAGTAGTACCTTCGAGCAAGTAGTTCCAGGGTTTTCGCGCGCCCTGGGTGCCCCATGGTCGGTGGGTCGTGGTGGTCCTGGATCAGTCGTAGTCGGAGTCGGCCGTACTCTGGAACGTAGAGGCAGTCTCGGTAGATCAGTTGCCCGTTGACTTCGCGGCATTCGGCCAAGGAGATCTCCTTTGAATGGCGTGTACCATTTCGGAGTAGCTCGAGGATTCGATTCGGGACGGGGTCTATGTCGTAGCCTTCCGTTATCAGTGACGTGAGGAGGGGACGGTGTTGTTCGGGTGTGTTGGTTGCTGCCAACCGGAGCTCTTCCGGTAGGTTGTCTGGTTTCAGAACTGCCTGCTGGTTGTCAAGCAATCTTTCATCCCCTTCTTTAGGGAGGTCTCCTGACCTCCTGGTCAGTGCATTCGGTTTTCCTCCCGCTTTGCCTGGTCGGTAGACAATCTTGAAATGGAAACGGGAAAGGAACTCTGACCATCGCGCCTGTCGTCGGTTGAGTAGTTTCGTTGTCATGAAATACTCCAGATTCTTGTGGTCGCTTAGGACTTGGATGGGGTGAGGAGCGCCCTCCAGATGTGGTCTTCACTCCTCAAAGGCGCGGACGATTGCGAGGAGTTCTTTGTCGTAGATCTCGTAGTTGCATTCTGCCGGGGAGTGTTTCTTGGAATAGAATGCCACTGGGTGCAGAATTCCCTCGTCGTCGTACTGAGATAGGACGCCGGCAGAGACGTAGTCGGAGGCGTCAGTTTCCACTACTATCTGCCGATCGTAGTCGAAGTGCCGGAGGATCGGGGCCGAGGTGAATGCTGTTTTTAGTTCGTCGAATGCTTTCTGCTGTTCCGGTCCCCACACGAAGGGAACATACTTTCCATCCTCCTTCTTGGTCAATGCTGTCAATGGGGATACCACCTTGGAATAGTCTTGGATGAATCGCCGGTAGAAGTTCGCAAATCCCAGAAAGCATTGCACATCGGTGACGGTACTCGGCTCCTCCCATTCCAGTATGCAGGAGACTTTCGCTGGGTCCATCTTGATCCCGTTTGTTGTAATGATCAGTCCCAAATACTTGACTTCCGTCTGGTGGAAATGACATTTTTCGGGTTTGAGATGTAGACCGACTGCTGATAAGGCCTGAAGTACTTTCCTGACATGTTTCCGGTGTTCATCTAAGGATCCGCTGTAAATGAAGACGTCATCGATGAATGCGGTACAGAAGCCGTCGAGGAACGGGCGTAGCACATCGTTGATCAGAGCTTGGAAGTCGGCAGGGGCGTTGGTGAGGTCGAAGGGCATGACGAGGGATTCGAAGAGCCCGTAGCGTGTCCGGAAGGCAGTTTTCCACTCTTCTCCTTCCGCCATCCGCACAAGGTTGTAGGCACCGCGGATATCCAGGGTGGTGAAGTATTTCGCCCCGGATAGCCGCATCAGAGTTTCTTGGAGGAGTGGGAGTGGGTACCTGTTCTTGATTGTTCCTTCGTTCAGGCCCCTGTAATCCACACACAGGCGTAGGGAGCCGTCCGATTTCTTGACAAACAGGATTGGCGATGCTGCTGGAGAGGAAGAGGCACGGATGAAACCTTTGCTGAGGTTGTCGTCAAGCCATTCCTTCAGTGCGACAAGCTCCGTTTTCGAAAGTGAGTACAGTGGTCCGTATGGGGGCGTAAATCCCTCCTTGAGTGGAATCTTATGGTCGTAGTGTCGGTGCGGGGGCAAGTTCTGGGCGAGGGCTTCAGAGAACAGCGGTAGGAACTCGTGATATTCGTGAGGGATATGTGCCGTGGGGTCCTTCTTTCCTTCCAGTGCGCCGTTGACCTCGGCAAGCGTGGTGTTGAAAATCGTGAGGCTTTCCTTGTTGACCAGTTCTTGGAATGATTCCATCTGTAAGGCTGAGATTCTGACTGTGCTTTCCCTTGAAAGGTTAGTGCATTCTTGGTGATTCTTCCTTGGGGGAGACGTAATGTAGCGGGCCACGATGTCGCCGGCCCCCGCGCTTACCGCTGGCTCTTGCTGAGCTACTTTTGACGCGAGAGCATAGGTAGATACGTCAGGCGGGTCGGTGGTGATTCCATGTGCAACTGTGGGCACTGCATTGCAGTTGGCTGTGCAGTACTGGGAGCCGAAGGTGAGGGTTCGGGAGCTGAACCGGATGGCCACATCGTGGAGGTCCATCCAGGGGATTCCGAGTACAACAGGGTAGTGGCCTAGTTTGGTGACAAACATAGGGATTTCCTCGTGGTGTTCCTGTATGGACAGAGTGGTGGTGGCAACATGTGTGATGTCGCCTGACTCGATGGGACGGCCATCGATGATTTCGAGACTTCGCGGGGATTTCAGGGGTACGAGGGGTAGGAGGTGATGGCGGGCGAAGTCTTTGTCTACAAATGCAATTCCGGTTGCCCCACAATCGATCAGCGCATGCGTGGCAATAGTTTTGTCACCAAACGAAAGGTTACACAATACAACAAGATGTTTTCCTTCCATTGATGATTCTTCCACAACCATTCCTGACACTGAAAGACTAGACAAACGAAAAATAGGGGACATAGGAGACAAAGAATTATCCTGGGTACGACCAACAACAGTGCCATCAAGCGGTTGTTGGTCTAGGCTTTTCCCGACTGCTGGGAGGTCTCGCCGCAATCCTGGTTGCAGTTGTGATAGGTGTGAGTCGGGGTGGTGTTGGTGGGCTGGGCTGACTCCAGCCGGGCGACGGCTGTTCGGAACGGATTTCGGTTCTTGTTGGGGCAGTGCCTGGCCATGTGGCCACTTCCCCCACAGTACAGGCAGCGGCCTTCGCGGAGCCGGGCAGCACGCTCTTGGTCTGGGATCCTGCGGCTGTTGGCACTCAAGTCCATGGCTCCGGGGGCCGTTCCTGTGGCAGTGGTCGTCGCGGGCATGGTGTTGTGGGTGGTGTGCCTGAGCGGCGCCGTGGGGTGTGGGGTGCTACTCTGCCGAGGGGGGTTGGTGCTGCGGCGTCCCTCACGAAGTTGGAGGGCACGCAGCTCGGAGTCGAGGCGTTGACAGAGGGCCACAAACTCATCGTAGTTGAGGCCCTGGGTACGGCCCACAAGTTGCCGGTGGAGTTCGATGGATACTCCCTCTCGCAGCGCGTCAAGTTTCGCATGCTCGTCCCAATTGAGCTTGGGAACAAGCATCTGGAATTCCGCAAAGTAGGAGGTGAACTCCTTATTGCCTTGTTTCAGGTGGTGTAGCTTGGCTCGAGCGGTGGCCGCTGGGTCAGGGTCACCAAATGCGTTGTTCAGGAGTGTGATGATCGCATCAGCGTCGGTTAGGGTGATGTTGTGATTCTCGATGTACGGCAGGATCTGGGCTTGGGCGCGGCCTTCCAAGCGGTTGAAGGCATAGGCCATTCGGAGTGCTGGAGTTGGGAAACGGGCTGGGTCGCTGTACAGCTTGAGTCGAAGTTGCGCAACGAACCCTTCCAGTTTCTCGCGTGTTCCGTCGAACATGGCGGGCTCTGGGACACGCTCAGCGCGGCTTTGAGGGTGGGCTTCGACGGTGGGGAGGCGGTTGGCGATCCGGCGGGCATCGGCAAGTTGTTCTTCGAGGTCGTCGAATCGCCAGGTTGGTATCGCTGTCGGGGACATGGTGATTGCGCGGGCAAGGATTCTGAATTCGTTGTACAACCCCATCAGGGTTGCATCATCGGCGGGTGCATCGTGATTGACGATGATTTCGAGTTGTTCGTAGATGGCGGCGGGAATTTCTCGGTAGAAGAAGGGAGCCACCGGTACTTCGTCCTGCTGGGGGACGTCGGGTACCTGAGTGTTGGTGGCCATGGTAGTTCGCTAGGTGGAGAGATAGGGGACGCAACAAAGTGTAACGGCACGGTCGGGCAAGGCTCCAGGTAGCGGAGTCGGGCTGGGGATCGGGTTCTGGGTTCGGTAGAGGCAAGACGGGTTCAGGAGACAAGGTGAGGCAGGGCTCAGTGCAGACGGCAACTGAGAACAGAGGCAGGGACAAGGACTACGGCGCACACGGCAGCCGAGGCAAGGACAGAGGTAACAGTGGTTGAATTAACAAGTTGTTGCGTGAAGAACTAAATACAGAGGGGCAACGGCCTGTTTATATAGAAAATCCTCCACTTCTTCCCGCAACCTGACAATGACCGTGGGCGTGTGCCAGACCCTGAGAAATCCACCTTATCAGTACCCCACTTCCGTGACTCACACCCTGCGCAGCCGCACTACCCCTGCTTCCTGCACACAGCCCCAATCTCCTGCGACTCATTGCTGCGCTATCCCTGCTTCCTGCACACAGCCCCAATCTCCTGCGACTCATTGCTGCGCTATCCCTGCTCCCTGCACACAGCCCCCAATCCTCTGCGACTCATCCTTTCACTGCCGGTGCACTGCCTCTGCACTGCCCCCCAACTCTCCCGATCCTTGTGCCGACCCTCCCTTCGTCATTCCGTCGCGAGCCGTGACAAAAGTACTTCAGGCCTTATCAGCAGCCGGTCTACATCTCAAACCCGAAAAATGTCATTTCCACCAGACGGAAGTCAAGTATTTGGGACTGATCATTACAACAAACGGGATCAAGATGGACCCAGCGAAAGTCTCCTGCATACTGGAATGGGAGGAGCCGAGTACCGTCACCGATGTGCAATGCTTTCTGGGATTTGCGAACTTCTACCGGCGATTCATCCAAGACTATTCCAAGGTGGTATCCCCATTGACAGCATTGACCAAGAAGGAGGATGGAAAGTATGTTCCCTTCGTGTGGGGACCGGAACAGCAGAAAGCATTCGACGAACTAAAAACAGCATTCACCTCGGCCCCGAC